>NC_057712.1:91763318-91830932 GCF_004010195.1 Chiloscyllium plagiosum
TCTCGGCCTCAACACTACATTCCTGCCCATTCTCAATAACCCTTCAAACTTTTAAGAATTAATGTACTGTAAAAGTTTACTCAATGCTTCAGGATCCACTACACATTATGGTAATGAATTCCTCAGATTCTCCCACTCAGTTTTAGGGTGAGGGGTAGCAGATTTAAACCAATGACCTCTTGTCCTAAATTTCTACACCTACTTTGTTAGTCCTCTTTCACGTTTTGAGATCTCTATTAGAACTCTTCTCATTCTTCTAAACTCCAGAGAATATCGGCCTAAATTGCTCAGTCATTCTTTATTAGACAAACTCTGATCTCTGGAATCAATCTAGTGAAACTCTTCTGAAATACCTCCAAAACAACTACATCCCTCCTCAAGTAGGAGGATCAAAATTGTGCACAGTTCTCCAGGTGCGGTCTCACTAATGCCTTGTAGTTGTATAGTTGTAGCAACACATCCTTTTATAGTGTATTCCTTTAGCATTAAATGCCAGAATTCTATTTACCTTTATTTATTATCTGATTGTACACTTCCATTCTGAAATATGACCACTTTCCCAAACATGCTAATCACATAGTCACCTGTCTCACAGATATGCAACACTGACTCAAGGCACCACTCAAGTTCTTTAACCCACAGTTCAAGCTTCTGCAGCTGATGTCACTTCCTGCACGTGTTTGTCTGGGATAATGTATGTGTGTTCACGAACAACACAGACAGCAGGATGCACATTCCACATGACTGTGCTGACCTGCCATCCCATAACTTCAAAAATGAAAATAAGTACAGGCAGTCCCTAGGTTGTGAATGGGTTTTATTCTGGAGTCGGTTCACAAGTTGATTTGTATGCAAGTTGGTGTACAATGCAGGACAATGAAAAGGAACTGTTCAGATCTTTAAAATGAGATTATGTTTATTAGTGCAGGCTTTGATAAGTCCGATATTGATAAATTAGGCATCCCATGTCTTGCCAATAGGTTTGTTCTGCTGTACCAAAGTAAATCCCAATTACAGGAGTTAAGTCCTAGTGGAGATGGTCCTTTGTGCTGCTTTCCATCTTTCAGACTGCACCCCTCTATGTGTTGTGGACTGCCTGTCTCAGGAATTGTCAAATCACCCGCTTGTCTTAAATATAGGGAAACATCTTGCGCATAAAGCAAAGTGCATTGAAAGCAAATAATGACAATATTATGAGAGAAAAACACACTTGTTCAGTCTGAAATTTGTGTTGAACTGTTGAAATTAATGCAAATAATGACTGTACAATTAGTTAAATGGTCATGCAATCTATGCTACAGCAAGTTGAAAGAGGCTGCATTTCACTTTAAAATAGCGTTGATTTAAAATGGACACATCATAGCATTCCTTGGCAAAAAAAACCCAGCATACCTGCTAACTTATGGAACCTGTACAGGAAATGTGCTAGCTTGTGATGTTTTGAAATCAAATTTTGATTTAAATAGATATTTCTTTAGTGTTATTTGTGATCTGTGCCATGATATATTGCAACTTTTACTATACTGAACTGAAAAAGATGAGCTGCTCTATCCAACCTATCCACACACTCCTGAAACCACATAGCATTGTCCCAGTACTGTATCAAAAACTTATTAGCAATTTTAATTTAATTTGTTCACTTGTATTAATACTGAACATTGACCTCAATTGTGAATTGAATATTTTTCCAACCAATATTTTCACTAAAATCTGTGTTACAGTTCCAAACTTTGTTTAATCCTGTTATTTCTACTTTCATGGTTCCATTTTGTTGTATGACATTACCACCATGCTAAATAGGATACATTTTGAACAGATCTAGCAACTCAAGATTTAGGGTCTATGAGGCATTGTGGGCCTTCAGCAAACAGGAGAATTATGTTCAAGTATAATGTCCAACCTCATGGCCCAGCATACCAGCCAAGTTATGGGGCGAAGGAGCAACACCTAAAATTTAGTTGCTCCATCTGGTGAAGCTTCAAAGCAGACTACCTGCGTACCAAACATAAGCAGCAAGTGTTAGACAGTTAAGCAATTCCACAATGACTCATTAGATCCAAGCCTGGCGGTCTTTCCATATCCAATCACAAATGGTGGTGGACAATTAATCCATTGGAAAAGGAGCTGGCTCCAAAAACAGCTTCAGTGATGGGAGACACTAGCATATCCGTGCAAGAGATAAGGCTGAAGCATTTACAAGCATCTTCAGCCAGAAGGGCCAAGTGGACATTCCATTTCAACCCTCTCTGGTGGTCCCCTCATATGAAATGGAGGCACTGGATATATCATTACAGAAATAGTACTGATGACATGCGCTCTAGAACAAGCCATGCCCCAGCAAAACACCTTGACAGGTACGTAAATAGGCAGGGAATGGAGGGATGTGGTCCATATGGTTTTTAGTTTAGAAAGGTGTGCCAGTGCAGGCTTGCTGTGTCAAAGGGCCTGTTCATGTGCTGTATTGTTCTTTGTTTTCTTGTTCTTTGTAAAGCTATTCCAGTACAGATAGGTTGTCCCATGTATGTCCTGTACAAAAAAAAGCAGAACAAATCGAACCCAGCCAATTACCATCCCGTCAGTCTATTCTCAAGCAGCACCTGCTCAGCAATAATCTGCTCAGTGACATTTAGTTTAGTTTAGGGCCACTCAGTTCCTGACCTCATCACAGCCTTGGCTAAAATAGAACATAATACAGCACAGTACAGGCCCTTCGGCCCTCAATGTTGTGCCAGCCTTTTATTCTACTTTAAGATCAGGCTAACCTACGTAACCCTTCATTGTGCTAACTTCCATGTGCCTATCCAAGAGTTGCTTAAATGTCCCTAATGTTTCTAGCTCTATTACCATTGCTGACAGTGCATTCCATGCACCCACCACTCGCTGTGTAAAGAACCTACCCCTGACATCTCACCTAAACCTTCCTCCAATCATTTAAAATTATGACCCACATGATAGACATTTCCGTCCTGGGACAAAGTCTCTGGTTATCCACTTTATCAATGCCTCTCAACATTTGTACATCCTTCTTCACTCTAATGAGAAAAGCCCTTGCGCCTTCATAAGACATGCCCTCCAGTCCAGGCAGCATTCTGGTAAATCTCCTCTGCACCCTCTCTAAAGCTTCCACATCTTCCCTACAATGAGGTGACCCAACTGAACACAATATTCCAAGTGTGGTCCAACCAGGGCACTATAGAGCTGCAGCATAAACTCGCAGCTCTTAAACTCAATCCCCTTGCTAAGTCAAAATCCTGAAATCCCTCCCTAACAGCACTGAGAGAACATCCTTACAGCCTAACTGCTGTGACTCAAACCATATATGGATAAAAGTGCAGAATTCCAGAAGAACGAATGACTACCCTTGACATCAAGAGCCACATTTGACCAAGTGTGGATTCAAGGAGCACCAGCAAAATTGAAGTTCATCAGAATCAGAGAAAACTCCACTGGTTGGAGTCATACCTGACACATAGGAAGATGGTTGTGATTGTTGGAGGTCAGTCATCTCAGCTCCAGTGTATCTCAGCAGGAGTTCCTCAGGGTAGTGTCCTCAGCCCAATTATCTTCAACTACTCTCCAAAATCTATAAGGCACAGAGAAGGAAGGTGATGGAATAATCCCCACTTGATGATTGCAGCTTCAACAACATTCAAGATACTTGACACTATCCAGGACAAAGCTGCCCAATGGATCGCCAGTCCCTGCACAGAAGTTCACTCCCTCTGCCACCGATGCTTCGTGGCAGCAGTGTGTACTATCTAGAAGATACTGTGCAGAAAATCACCAAGGGTCCTTAAGACAGCATCTTCCAAATCCATTTCAAGTCCACAACTATCTATAAGTATAAAGGCAGCAGTGACATGAGATCACCAAAACCTGTAAGTTGCTTTCCAAGCCACTCAGTGTCCTGACTGAAATATATTCCTTCAGAATCATTTGGTCAAAATCCTGGAGCTCCCTTCTTGACAGTGCTGTGGATGTGCTTACACCAAATGGACAGCAGCAGTTCAAGGCAGAAGCTTTGCACCATAGTTTTGATGGCAAAGCAGGGAATAGAAATAAATGGTGCTGCTGGTCAGGGAAGCCACATCCCAAGAATTAATTAAAGAAAAGCTCTTTCTTTCTTAAGGAGTCAGCCAATGCTGTGGTAGTAATCTCACCCCTGAATCAGAGCATCGTGGGGACAAACCTCAATCTAAAACTTGAGCATACATTTGAGGTTAACAGTCCTACACAGCACTGTAGGAGTGCAACACGGTGTCAACGTGCTAATTGCATGGTAAAACATTAAACTGAAACCCGAGTCTGTCTGGTCAAATGAATCTTAAAAACCTCAGCACCATTTCAAAAATGAACTGCAAGATTTTGTACTTTTTTATGGCCCTAAAAACATCATAAAACATCCTAAGGTGCTTCCTTAGCGCTTTGTGGAGCAAAGTTTGGCACCACATCAGAAAATACTAGGCAGATGGCCAAAAAAGTAATTGAGAAGGAAGAAGGATTATGCGTACAGATTTAGAAGTGAGTGCTAGAGCTCTGAGCTTTGACAGCTGAAGGTACAGCCACCAATGGCATCATGTTAAAAGCAGGAATGCTGAAAGGACAAAATTGGAGGATTGCAGATATCTGGGTTTTGTTTGGCTGGAGAGACTACAGACACCATGAAGAACAAGAAGGACTTGAAAATGAGGATGAGAATTTTAAAATAGAGGCACTGCCTTGCCTACAAGCTTGGTTATTCATCAAGTGTATGTGTGATGGGCCTCGGGATCTGGTGTCAGTTTGTGAGATTGCTCGAGAGCATCAGTGTTTTCGATGGTGACATTTACAAAGGGTAGGATGTGGGAGGCTCCCAGAAGTGTATTGGAGTCAGAATGGGAGAGGTAACAAAGGCATGTCTGAGGGTTTCAGCAAATGATGAGCTGAGACAAGGACTGTCTGGGAGAGTTAAAAGGAGGGAAGTATGAGGTCTTAGTGATTGTATGAATGTGTGTTTTCAAGGTCAAATATGACACCAAGATTGTGAACAGTATGAATTTGGTGACTTGGGACTGGATATGTAATGGACCCAAAGACATTAGATTCAGTCTTCCCAATATGTGGTTTAAGGGCATTTCTGATCATCTAATAAAGGATTTCTAATAGACAGTGTTATGGACCAGACCAAACTCCCTCAAAATATATTAAGAAGATAGCCGAGACCCCAACGTTATATTTTATTTTTAAAGACAAGTGTAAGGCATTGTGTTCTGGATACAATTCAATTCATCAAACCAACAGGCTGAAACAGACTCCATTCCTACACTATAGTTAAAATACAAATGAAAGAACATTTATAATGAATTAATTCTATTGGAAAACTTAACAGACTAATACTAATACTAACTACTAAACATAATAACATCTCATAAACTGATTCTTGGCAAAGGCAAGTTCAGTAAATAGATTCTCACATGAAATTCTCCAGTGCAGGAGGAAAGAACATCAGGAGAAAACTCTGAGAGAAAGAGAGAGCATAAGCATTTTGCTGTGGTAGGGAGAGATGTATAGTAGCTTCCAAACCTCAACAGCTATTGAAAGTTAAACTAAAATTCTGGTTCTGTGGGAGCTTGCCCCTATCCCTTCACGCTGCTTCTATTCCAAATTTTTTTTTTAAATCCCAAGGCCTCACAAGCTGTTTGCTTTATTGACTTGGAACAGACTGCTCAGCGCCTCTGTTTCAATCTCTCTTCATAAAAGAAACCAGGACAAAATACCTCTTAAAGCCATAGCATCATCACAACAGGCTAGTGATTAATTGAAGAGTAGGTGTTGTCAGTTTGGATGTGAAAACTGATGGGTTTTTGGATGATGCACTGGCAGCCAGCAAGTAACTGAGAAGTGGTTAGGGGGCCTCAGATTGATACCCAGGCAGTACCACATGTAATAGTACAGGAATGGGAAGAGAAATCATTGCATGCGATCCTATCACTTTGAGTCATAGAGGTTTACAGAATGGAAGCAGGCCCTTCGGCCCAACATCTACAATGCCAATCAGTTTTCATAATTAATTTAGTCCCATTTGCCTACATGTGGTCCATATCCTTTTATACCCGTCCCATGCATGTACCTGTGCAAATGTTTCTTAAATGATAAAATTGCACTTGCTTCAAGCACTATCTCTGACAGCCTGTTCCAGACACTCACCACTATCTGTATGAAACAATTACTCCTCTGGACCATTTTGTATCTCTCCTCCTCACCTAAACCCATGCCCTCCAGTTTTAGACTCCTCAACAAGGGGAAAAGATGTTGGCTATCTACCTTATCTATACCTTTCATGATTTTATAGACCTCTATAGGGTCATCCCTCAGTCTCCTACGCTCCAGGGAAAGATATTCCAGCCTATCCAGCCTCTCGTCATAGCTCAAATCTTCCAGTCCAGGTAGCATCCTAGTAAATCTTTTCTATTTAATAGTTTAATAGTCACTTTATAGTTTAATAATATCCTTTCTACATTAGGGTAACCAGAACTACACAGAGTACTCTGAAAGTGGCCTTACCAATGTCTTGTATATTGCAACAAGATGTCCTATTCCTATTCTCAATGCTCTGACTGAGAATGAAATAAAGTCAATGCAGATCTATGCAGCCTTGAGTGACTGATGGCTGGAGTAGGAAAGTCATGTGATAAAACTGCCAGTAATGGATTTAATCATAGTTTAAACCCTAAGTACTCTAAAGATTTATATACCAAGAACATGACTCAATAAAAGATTTCCGCATGGGATTGCTGTGGTAACTTGCGCAATATTTGCAAACTGGAGTCACAAGACTCAAGACTTAGTTATCCATCTTTTGCCCGAAATGTTGATTTTCCTGTTCCTCAGATGCTGCCTGACCTGCTGTGCTTTTCCAGCACCACTCTAATCTTTACTCTTCTGTCTCTCCAACTCTCTCTTTTGGGCTCTATCTGCAAATATTGTTTACTCCTTACCCCCTCCTCCCACCTTCCATATAAAAACTCTGATTCCTCTCCACAGATGCTGCCAGATATGCTGAGTTTTTCCTGAAGTTTCTGTTTTGCTTTTGAGTTACAAGACACAAGCACCTTTTTAAGTGAAGTGAAGCCTCCTGAGGAGCTGCTCCTCGTTCACCCTATTGCAGAACTGGTGCTTCCAAAAGGCCAACCCGGGATAGGATATTCCTACTCCTTCCTCCTCACACAGCCTCCCTGCTGCTCCTCTCATGGAGCTATATCCTTTTCATGAAAAAGCAAGGCCAAGCGTGTGTGAACATTGAGAATTATGCAATGTAATTGCACATGATTGCATGGGAAAATTTTGGCTGACCTTCTGATTACTTTCTGTATTGTAACATGAGATGCTATTATTTATTTTAATATTGGAGGATGAGGGGTGATCTTATAGAAATGTATAAAAATCATGAGAGGTATGGATAGGGTAAATAGTCAAGGTCTTTTCCCCCAAAATAGAAGGCATAGGTTTAAGATGAGAGGGGAAAGACTTAAAAGGAACCTAAAGGCAACATTTTCACGCAGAGGACGGTGTGTATGTGGAATGAACTGCCAGAGGAGGTGGTGGTACAATTACAATATTTGAAAGGCATCTGGACAGGTATATAAATAGGAAGGATTTAGCAAGATATGGGCCAAATGGGCCTACATAACGTAGAATATCTCATCAGCATGGACAAGTTAGACTGAAGGGTCTGTTTCTGTGCTGTATGGCTCTATGACTCTATTCCAAATTACATTTCTGTATTTAGAGTCTGTATGCCTTATTTGGGATTCTTTGTTCTGATTTCTTGGAAGTGACGCTTGCTGATTTCTCTGTTTAGGTAAGTCCCAGACGCTGGGAGCAATGAGCTGTATTCAGTTCTCGGTGACTATGAGTTTAGATTACTTACAGTGAGGAAACAGGCCCTTCGGCCCAAAAAGTCCACACCGACCCTCCAAAGGACAACCCACCCAGACCCATTCCCCTAACACTACGGGCAATTTAGCGTGGCCAATTCACCTAACCTGCATATTTTTGGACTGTGGAAGGAAACCGGAGCACCTGGAGGAAACCCACGCAGACACGGGGAGAATGTGCAAACTCCACATGGGCAGTTGCCTGAGGCAGGAATTGAACCTGGGTGTCTGGCGCTGTGAGGCAGCAGTGCTAACTGCTGTGCCATTGTGCCACCCACATGCTGCACAAAAGCTCACAAAAACTCAAATGAGCAGCTGCAAAAGCAATAAACAAGTGTTCTTCATTTGCTGCTGGCCAGAAAGTCCTGCCCACTGATAATCATATTGCAAGCTAATCTCACAAACAATTTTAAATTTACCACAAGAGGGCACATCAGCACACTAGTAACTTATCAGAGCAGATACTATATATCCACTAAGGCCAACTGAATAATCTGTTTCACTAGTTTATAGGATTCAATAAAATGAAGTTATTGCAAATAATTTATAAGTAGCAAGAAAAGTCAGTGAAAAATTATACCTTGGTTTTGTGATAGATTACAAAATAATTTTGATTGAAAGATTGGCATCTTAGGTGCAATTATATAACCTTCGGAATATCATTGTGGAATCATTTTTGCTCACATCAATAAAAGTTGGCAGATTGATTGTGTCAGTCAACCTCCAACCCCATAAGACGGATCCATTTCATTCCGTCTGCCACCATAAAGTGGAAGAGTAGCCTTAACCTGAGCTTTACCAGTGTGTTTAATTTATCCCGATTATTTTAGAGTGAGTTTCTGTAGGGAGTTATGCGTCACTGCCTTGACAATTTAAAATGCAATCTCACCCTTATAGCCATATTACCTATTCCATGTCAAGCTGTGGTGAAGTAGTGTCTGAGGCTTGACCTTTTGAGTATGCATTTTAGCGTGTTAATTGTTTCATCTCTAACAAATTATATCTGCATGAACATTACATTTACACCTATATCCAATGCGACACATTTCTTTATTCTTTCAAGGGATATGGACATTGTTGCCAAGGCTATTATTTGTTGCTCATCCCTAATTGCCCTTAAACTGAATGATTTATGAAGGTAATTACAAGCCAACCAAATTGTAATGAATCTGGAGTCACATGTAGACCAGACAAAATAACAATGGCAGATTTCCTGTCCTTAGAACATAGAACATTACGTAGAGTACAGTACAGGTCATTCAGCCCTCGATATTGTGCTAACCTGTGGAACCAATCTGAAGCCCATCTAACCTACACAATTCCATTTTCGTCCATATGTCTATCCAATGACCATTTAAGTGCCCTTAAAGTTGGTGAGTCTATTACTGTTGCAGGCAGGGCATTCCATGCCCCTACTATGTCCCCTCGTACTAGCCATCCCCATCCAAGGAAAAAGGCTCTTACTGTCCAACCTATCTAACCCTCTGGTTATCTTATATGTCTCAATTAAGTTGCCTCTCAACCTTTTTCTCTCTAACGAAAACAGCGTCAAGTCCCTCAGTCTTTCCTCATAAGACCTTTCCTCTATACCAGGCAACATCCTAGTAAATCTCCTCTGAACCCTTTCCAAAGCTTCCACACCCTTTCTATAATGCGGTGATCAGAACTGTACGCAATAGTCCAAAAGTGGCCGCACCAGAGTTTTATACAGATGCAACATGATCTCATGGTTCCGAAACTCAATTCCTCTACTAATAAAAGCTAACACTGTATGCTTTCTTAACAACCCTATCAACCTGGGTGGCAACTTTCAAGGATCTATGTACCTGGGCACTGAGATCTCTCTGCTCATCTACACTACCAAGATTCTTACCACTAGCCTGTTGCTCCTTCCAAGGTGAATCACCTCATACTTTTCCACATTAAACTCCATTTTCCACCTCTCAGCCCAACTCTGCAGTTTATCTATGTCTTTCTGTAACCTACAACATCCTTCGCCACTATCCAAAACTCTACCGACGTTAATGTCATCCAAAAATTACTAACCCATTCTTCTATGCCCTCATCCAGGTAATTTATAAAATTGACAAACAACAGTGACCCCAAAACAGATCCTTGCAGTACCCCATTAGGAACCGAACTCCAGGACGAATATTTCCCATCAACCACCACCCCCCACCCTAGACTGTGGGAGCAAACCAGAGCTTTCAAAGGCAACCTATACAGGCAGGGAGAAAGTGCAAACTCCACACAGGCAGTCGCCTGGGGCTGGAATGAAACCATGGTCCCTGGCGCTGTGAGGCAATAGTGCTAACCACTGAGACACCGTGCTTCCCCAACTGCTGCCAACTGAAATCAGTTTTAACCAACTGATATGATTAATAGGATGTGAACGTGTGCCCAGAGAACCAGGCGTGGCCCACAGGCTACTAGTCCAGTGACATTACCATTAGGCCAATATAAGCCATTTCTGAACTTTCAAGTGATCTTATCACATGATCAAAAAATGGTGGGGCTATTTCACTTGTGTAGTCTGATGTCTCAAGGCATGGCCAAATTATCATTTCTTTGCTAGAATCTCTCTTTATAAAAATCATATACAAGGGCACAAACGCCTCCAAGTTATTAATCTTAGCTACGTATTCTTGACTTTCTCTGAAAAGATGTGGACTTCTTGGAAATCTAATACTTTGAATTCTGACTTTGCCAGAGTTTCTCCCGTCTGCTATTAAGAATCACACCCACCAGATTTCATTTCCAGTTACCATGAATTTCAGTTCTATTTCACTTAAGCCTTCAATGCTCAGAGTACCATTAAAACAAATATCAAGCATTTGATCTCAAACATTACCATACCTTTTGTTAGTTCTTTATTCTTGATGATGTTTTAGATTCTCAGAAGTGGGGATTGAATTTAGATTTGGGAAATTTAGATTCTCAGTTCTGCAATTCCAACTTATTCAAAATTCAAATAAAAAAGCTGTTGGCAAAAAAAAAAGAGTTAACATCTATACTTAATTGAAAGGGATGATGTGGGGGTGCAGGTGTTGGACTGCGATGGACAAAGTTAAGAATCACACAACACCAGGTTATAATCCAACAGGTTTATATGGAAGTATTAGTTTTTGGAGCGCTGCTCCTTCATCAGGTAGCTGTGCTGATGAAAAAGCAGCGCTCCAAAAGCTAGTGCTGCCAAATATACCTGCTGGACTATAACCTGGTGTTATCTGAAAGTAGGCAGGGCAAAATGTTGTCAGTTGCAGAGGCAGGGATTACATGCAGTTACTTGCAAGTTCTTAGCACTTCCTCCTCAACAAAGAAAATCTCAAACAAAATGGGGATTAGTACAACTAGAGACATGTAAATGTTTTGGCAAAACAATTCAAATGAACAGGTATTTATGAAACAACAATGCTGTTATTGTTAGAGACATCCCTTCCACAAGTTATTCTGGTGAAACTGTTACAACTTTTTGAATTATGTTTTATGATGCTTTGGTATCTTTTATTCAACTATGCCAATTTTCTAATGTCAAACATTCTCATCAGGTAAGAAAGCATTTTAGATTCAACAAAATTGCTTTCTGATAGAAGTAAAAGGTTTCAAGAGCAAGATTTTCTTTGTATAACCAGTGTGATCTCAAATTCTAACTGACACCACTCAACATTTGTAATTCAAAAGCTGCCAGTATTAAATGAGTAAGATTTATACCTGGTATTAAACACTCCCTCATACTTTGACATGATAACTTGGAAATTCATTGCAGTCACAAATAAAATTACAGCTTTCCCAACTTGACAAATTGCTCAACCTTATTCAATTAAACTTAGTTCAGACCAACAATGATTAACTAAATGCAAATCAGAGTGGCGCGTCCTTTCTAAGAAAACAGGATAATTGACATCACTTGTCTTGTTCTTTCCTGAGGCAAAAGTGAGGACTGCAGATGCTGGAGATTAGAGTCAAGATTAGAGTGGTGCTGGAAAAGAGATTAGAGTGGTGCTGGAAAAGCACAGCAGGTCAGGCTGCATCCGAGGAGCAGGAAAATCGACGCTTTGGGAAAAAGCCCTTCATCAGGAATGAGCTGCCTGACCTGCTGTGCTTTTCCAGCACCACTCTAATCTTGTTCTTTCCTGAGGTCTTCCCAAATGATTAATTAAAACGAGGAAGGATAAAATTAATGAAGTGTTAATAATTCAGCTTTTAACTGGTTCCAATTTAGATGTGTGATGACAGATTCAATATTTGGCTACATACCCACCACGCGTGAACACATAACTCAGGGTGAGGTTAATTTGTTTAAAGATCCTTTAGTACAATATCGGCAGGCAGGTGGGAGTGGGCACCCCTTTTCTTAACATATTTTCAACAGTGGGAAGGGTAAAGTGTAACAATATTCAGAGAGATTTCTTTGAGGATTTAGGTTACACCCCTTCAGATGATGGCAGATCCCCTTCCTTCTTCTTTGCATGAAATTTCAAACCCACATCTCCACCAACATTGACACAAAGAACAATGTAAATTTACAGCCCAGGAACAGGCCCTTCAGCCCTCCAAACCTGAGCTGATCCAAATCTACTGACTAAACCTGTCGAACAATTCCTAAGCATCTGTATCCCTCTGCTCCCTCCTACTCATGCATCTGTCCAGACGCATCTTAAATGAATCTACCGTGCCTGCTTCTATTACCTCCGCTGGCAACGCGTTCCAGGCACCTACCACACTCTGTGTAAAGTATTTGCTGTGTATATCCCTCTTAAACTTTTCTTCTCTCACCTTGAAAACACGGCCTCTCGTTATTGAATCCTTCACCCTGGGAAAAAGCTTATCTCAATCTACCCTGTCTATACCCTTCATGATTTTGTAGACCTCAATCAGGTCTCCCCCTCAATCTCCTTTTTTCTAATGAAAACAAACATAACCTACTCAACCTCTCTTCATAGCTAATACCTTCCATACCAGGCAACATCCTCGTAAACCTTCTCTGCACCCTCTCCAAAGCGTCCACATCATTTTGGTAATGTGGCGACCAGAACTGTACACATAATTCTAAATGTGATCGAACCAACGTCATGTACAATTGTAACATGACCTGCCAGCTCTTATACTCAATACCCCGTCCGATGAAGGCAAACATACCATATGCCTCCTTGACTACTCCATCCACCTGTGCAGCAACCTTCAGGGTACAATGGACCTGCACTCCCGGATCTCTCTGCTCATCAACTTTTCCCAAAGCTCTTCCGTTTACTGTATAATTCGCTCCAGAATTAGACTTCCCAAGATGCATCACCTCACATTTGCCTGTACTGAATTCCATCTGCCACTTCTCCGCCCAACTCTCCAGTCTATCTATCATCTCCTGTAATCTCTGATAGCCCCCTATGCTTTCTGCTACTCCACCAGTTTTCATGTCATCTGCAAATTTACTGATCAGACCAACAGTGCCCTCTTCCAGATCATTTATGTGTATCACAAACAACAGCAGCCCCAGCACCTCTCCCTGTGGAACACCACTGGTCATCTTTCTCCAGTTCGAGAAACTCCCTTCAACTACTACTCTCTGTCTCCTGCTGCTCAACCAGTTCTTTATCCACCTAGCTAGAACACCCTGCACATCATGTGACTTCACTTTTTCTATTAGTTTACCATGGGGAGCCTTATCAAACACCTTACTAAAGTCCATGTATATTTCATCTACAGCCCTTCCTTCATCTATCAACTTGGTCACTTCCTCAAAGAACTCTATTAAGTTGGTAAGGCACAATCTCCCCCGCACAAAACCATGTTGCCTATCACTGATAAGCCCACTCTTTTCTAAATATAAATAGATTCTCTCCCTCAGTACCTTCTCCAGCAACTTTCCCACCACCAACGTCAGGTTCACTGGTCTGTAGTTACCTGGAATATCCCTACTACCCTTCTTGTACAGGGGGACAACATGAGCAACCCTCCAATTGTCTGGCACCTCTCCTGTGTTTAAGGATTCTACAGAGATATCTGTCAGGGCCCCAGCTATTTCCTCTCTCACCTCCCTCAGCAACCTGGGATAGATCTCATCCTGAGGATTTGACCACCTTAATAACTTCTAGCCTACCCAACACATCTTCCATATTTATGTTTACTTATTGTATCAGTTTCAAACCAAACCTTCCCCACCCAGTGCCTCTTATTTGTCTGGGTCTAGGAATTCAATGATGTCTTCACCATAATGGTCCCAGCACCACTTGTTACCAAATTTTGATACTGCCAGGGCTGCCGGAATTGTCAGGCAATCGCATTGGCCAGCTGCTTCAGAGATAGCACGTCCTCCTACCAAGGAGTGAAAGTCTCACTCTGCATCACCTTAGCTTAGTCACCACATATTATATCTTATATAGAGCAAGTGAAGTCACATAGTGTGCAGGGTGTTCTAGCTAGTTGGATAAAGAACTGGTTGAGCTCAGTCGCCACACATTATATCTTGTTTCGAGTCTGTCAGATGCTTACGAACCTTACTTCTGCGATGGAGAAAGTGAGAACTGCAGATGCTGGAGATCAGAGTCGAAAAGTGTGGTGCTGGAAAAGCACAGCCGGTCAGGCAGCATCTGAAGTGCAGGAGAGTCAACATTTCAGGTGTAAAGCCCTTCATCAGGAATGTGGGGTGGTAGAGGAGGAGGCTGAGAGATAAATAGAAGGAGGGTGGTATTGAATTTTTTCTGCCATCTCTACCTCCGCGCTTACTTTTTCCATTGGAATACCCATCCACCCTCTGAGGACTCATTCTCCCACCTCCAAAATCCACTTAGACACCCCACTCTGGCCTGTTACGTACTATTGATCTCTTTATCTCCAACTGCCGTTGTGACACAGACCACCTCAACCTACCCACCCCCCTCACCCATTCCCCCAACCTCTCACCCTTGCAAAGCACAGCCCTCTAATCCATCAGCTCCAACCCCAACCTCACCATCAAACCAGCAGTTGGGGGGTGGTGCGCAGTGGTAGTTTGGCGCACTGACCTGTACACCACTGAAGCCGGGTGCCAGCTCACAGACACCTCCTCCTACTGCCCCCTCAACCACAATCTCCCCTCCCGTCACCAAACCATCATCTCCCAGACCATCCATAACCTCATCACCACAGGAGATATCCCATTCACAGCCTCCATCCTCATATTCCTGTGACCCCACACCACCTGATTCTACCCAAAATTCACAAATCCAACTGCTCGACCCCACTGAACTTATTTCCTCATAACTTGACACCATGTTATCCCATTTGGTCTAGGAACAATCCACACACATTCGGAGCACCACCCCATGCCCTCCACCTCCATGACTTTTATTTCCCCAGCCCCCAATGCCTCATCTTCACGATGGACATCCAGTCCCTGTATATGTCCATCCGCTATGGCAAAGGCCTCCAAGCTCCTGCCAACCCAGCCAATACCCCTCCACCAACACACTCATTCAATTGGCTGAACTGGTCTTCACTCTCAACAACTTCTCCAAATCCTCCACTTCCTTCAGACAAAAGGGGTAGCCTTGGGCACCAACATGGGCCCCAGCTATGCCTGCCTCTTTGTTGGATACGGTGGAAGAGACCATCTTCCATAGTTACACTGGCACCATTACATACGTTTTCCTCCGCTATATTGATGACTGTATCAGTACCACCTCATGCTCCCATGAGGAGGTTGACCAGCTTGTTAAACTTTATGAATAACTGACCTCAAGTTCACCTGGGCCATCTCGGACACGTTCCTCCCTTTCCTGGACCTCTCCATCTCCATTTCCAGCGACTGACTCAACATGGGCATCTACTTCAAACCCACCAACTCCCACAGCTACTGACTACACTTCTTCCCATCGCCTCCTGTAAGAACGTTATCCCTTACTCCCAATTTCTCCACGGCCACCGCCTCTGTTCCCAGGAGGATCAATTCCACTATAAACCATCCTAGATGGTCTCCTACTTCAAGGACCACAATTTCCTCTCCCACGTGGTCAATAATGTCCTCCAGCACCTTCCTTGGACCCCACCCCTCCAACTGCAACAAGGACAGAATACCCCTGTCCTCACCTTCCACCCCACCAACTTCTGGTTATAATGCATCATCCTCCGCCATTTCCACCACTTAGAGTCAGACCCTACCACCAGGGATGTATTTCCCTCCCCATCCCTTTCAGCATTTTGCAGAGACCATTCCCTCCATGACTCCCTCATGAGGTCCATGCCCTGCACCAATCCACCCTCTGCTCCTAGCACCTTCCCTTGCCATCACAGGAGGCATAAAACCTGCACCCACACCTCCCCCTCACCTCCATCCTAGGCCCCAAAGGATCCTTCCACATCTGGCAGAGATTTTCCTGCACACCCAAACACCTTTTCTACTGTGTCTGTTGCTCTCAATGTGGTCTCCTCCACATTGGGAACACAGGACACCAACTCGCAGAACGTTTCACAGAACATCTCTGGGACACATGCACCAAACAACCCCATCACCCTGTGGCTGACCACTCCAATTCCTCCTCCCACTCTGCCAAAGACATGCAAGTCCTGGGCCTCCTCCACTGCTAAATCCTAGCCATCCAATGTCTGCAGGAATAACGCCTCACCTTCCACCTTGGGACCCCCCAATTACACAGAATCAACATTGATATCACCAGTTTCCTAATTTCCCCTCCCCCCCACCTCATCCTCATGAGGTGGGGGGGGAGGGGAAATTAGGAAACTGGTGATATCAATTTGAGCTGGCCTATGTGTCCATCTTCCTTCCCACCTATCTGCTCCACCCTCCGCTCTGACCTATCACCACCACCCCCACCTGCATCTACCTATCGCCTTCCAAGCTACCTTCCACCCAGCCCCACCCCCTCCTATTTTTGTCTCAGCCCCTTCCCCCCCCTCCATGTTTCTGATGAAGGGCTTACGCCCAAAATGTTGACTCTCCTACACCTTTTACTATCAAACCTGTGCACACCTGTGTTGTTTCAGGGAGCAAGATGCAAACAGGACAAGGGAACTTAAATTCAGTGATTGGCCAAAAATTAGCTTCCTGACAGCAGGATGAAATTTTTCACTTTAGTTCCTGTGATTTTAAAGATGGGTTAGGCTTCCAGACAGCAAGCGGTGAGAATCCTTTTGCAGATCAATTTGAAGGCTGCTCAGCCTGGGCTCTTAGCTTTTACATCCATGTTGTTGCCTGGAGTTATGGACAGTGGCACTTGAGGCTCCAATGTCTTTTCATTGCGTGGCTGATCAGGAATCTCTTATCACCTGCAATCAGCATGTGTTAGAAGATTTATAAATGGGCGTACCATCTGTTTGGCAATATCTTTCTTGATCATCAAATACTGGAGTGGGTCTCAAACTCAGAGCTTTTAGTTCAGAGGCTAGTTCAATAGACCTCCACCAAGCTGCACTACAATGCTTTTCATGATTAGTTTGTCAGCTGATGAAAAACGATATTCCCATTGCATACTCATAGAGTCATACAGGCAAAAGTGAGGACTGCAGATGCTGGAAACCAGAGTTTAGATCAGAGTGGTGCTGGAAAAGCACAGCAGGTCAGGCAGCATCAGAGGAGCAGGAAAATGGACGTTTCGGGCAAAAGCCCTTCATCAGGAATGGAGGCAGGGAGCCTCCAGGGTGGAGAGATTTATTCCTGATGAAGGGCTTTTGCCCGAAACCTTTCCAAACCTTTCCTATTCATGTACTTATACCAATGTTTTAAATCTCCCTAAACAAAGGGACTAAAAGTCAATGACTTTTATTTAGCACAAACTGTGACCCTTGCGATAAGTGTCTTTTATAGGCAACTAGTGAAAAGAATGAATTCAGCAGCAGTACGCTGCAAATAAAATATCTCGCTGCCACTTATTGCCAGCAACAAATGTTACCCCGAGAGTGAAGTTGAATGAAAGGATGGATTCTATCTAACAGAATTTCTGTTTACACTGAATAGCCACAAGATAGGAAAAGAAATGTTGTTTTTGACATCGATATGGAGGCAGATCACGTTTGGTGGATCAGCTTGTCCATTATCCAGTTCATAATTCTGTGAGACTTAGTGAAGTGGTAGAAATAATAATCCTAAATGTGAAAAGTTTTAAAGCGGCATTGAATGATAGGGAGGGGAATATTAAAGTGAGGAAGTTCAGGTCAAGGGTCCAAGAAGGTATAACCTAGATGGCTGATCGGTTTATTTTATGTACGATGAGGACAGGGAGAGATTTGACTTTGAATAAAATTGATTAATTTAATTCTTAAAACAATAAATGTAGACTGCAATTTAGCAAAAGGAAATGAGTCAAACATGTTATACCATACTATGATTCTCTCAACATTGGATTCTAGGAACTCTCAAATGGGTTCCATTCTAGACACAACCAGACAAGCTGTTGCAACCTAACTACTTGCATGCATCTCTTGAATTCATTCAGTTTGAGCACCACAAAGTACTAAGCTACTAGTGGTCACATAGACATTTCTGATAATTGCACCATGCGTGTAAGGCACTGTGAATAATCGCAGGAAACTGATGCAATGTAGAATCAGTACATTGAATGACAGCATTTGCTGAAACCACTAAGTAATTCCTTCCTCATTTGCCTGCCCTGTGACAAACACAGTGTTCTTTGGAAAAACCGCTTTCAAATTTTCATCAGTTTCTCAATGTACTCAATGCTCAAGAAGTGTTTTGAAACATGATGTTTCTCACTATCTATGATTCCTGCAGATAAAATGTAGAACAAACAATTCATGGTAAAATATTAAGTCTATATGACTGGTTTTGTGCAGTTCACCGATTACGAATACATTATCTCCAGTGAGTGGCTTTACTCTTCATTTATTTAAAATGATAAAGCTTTGGCTCCGTTATATTCAACTTGATTTTTTCTGAAGAAATGAGGTTTCATGGTATATAATAACATCCACTACCACATCCAAATTTAGTTAGAGACAAAAGCCCTCCAGATGCTGGAATCGAAAGTGGACAAGCAGGAGGCTGGAAGAACACGCAAGAACTGAAGAAGGGTTACACTTGAAATGTTGACTTCTGAACCCCTTGATGCTGCCTAGATTCCCATGTTCTTCCAGCCTCCTGCTTGTCTACCTCACCTAAATTGTCATTATTCATTAATGTGTGAACCTTGGGTGCATGTTTGGGTTGGCTATCCAATGGTTCACAGTAGGAATGGTTCTCACCATTTGATGAAGTTTATTTTTAACAGGATTTGCTCTGCAGTGATAAAGCATAGGAATAATCACTGATCTTCTTTCTCTTTTTAATCCGAGATATATAGAGACCATTCTTGGCATCTTCTTCACTTTCCCAGCTGATATTAGCTAATTGCAAAACAGATCTTGTTTGTTATTTCATAAATAGAATACAATAGAAAATACTTTATTGTCACATGTACTTAAGTACAGAATTACAGGAGAACAGTGAATTTCTGTAAATATATGTCTAAAGGCTGGAATATATTTGCAGAAATGTTTGCAAATCTGGCAGCATCTGTGGAAAGAAATATAAAGATAACCAGTTCAATATTTTGCCGAGGGTCAGGCCACAAATGGAGAGCCCAGATGGGGTCCTCAACTTGCTAATATCATTAGCAGCAGCCTGCACAATATTCCAGCTTCTTAATTACTTATTGCACAATCGGCCATCTCTATGATCACTATTCTATTCCAAACAATGGCCTAAGTGTCAAGGCTGAAGGAGCTGTGAATGCTCAGCAGCCCCATGGAAACAGATGGGCAGAAGTTAGGAAGATAATGGTAAGGATATCTGAACATGGTGGCACTCCTAATTCCTCTTGAAAAGCTGTCGAATGAAGATCCCTGTAGCCATCCAGCTGGAGGGAAAACAGTACAGGAAGTCCCTGGGTTACGAATGCCCAATTTATGAACGCCCCATAGTCACGAACCGACCTCCAGCTTCTCATTTCTAAAAACTATTTTTGAAAATCCAAGTTACATACAACGTTTTCTCCTGATGAACGGGCAGACTAATTCGCCCGAATCTGTTCTGACTTACACACAAATTCAGCTTACTAACAGCAGAGAAAATGGAACCCGTTCGTAAACTTGGGGGTTCCTATAATTCTAGAGGTAGCAAAAGCAAAGGCAATGATTTCACTAACAAGTGAGAGATGGGACACATCAAAGATGTTATGAAGCTGGAAGTAAGTGCCTTCGGTGACAGAGAAGATTTATGGTTGGATGCTAACATCAAGGTCAATGACAGTACCATGATTGCAAACAATTTGCTTCGGGAGTAGACACATATGTATGCAGTTGCACTTTTGGATTTTCAAGTCCTCTAAGTAAGGCCTTATTACCCTACTTGTTTGCCTATATTTGTGGAGCAGGGAGCCTATCATAGTTCCAGTGTGGCCCCAGCAATGTACCCCAACAATGGAAATGTCAATGGACACTCGGACTCATCTTCCTCCAATTGCACTAGACCCACCCTCGTGTCTGTGAGACCAGACAAACAGTCCATTGTTTCACATGTGACAACTGATATTAGGTCATTCAACTGAAACATAAAGTCTGTTTCTCTCTCCACAGATGATGCTAGGCCTGCTGAGCATTTCCAGTACTTTCTGCTTTTATAACAGATTTCCAACATCTGAGTAATTTGTACTTGTTAAGGAAAAATATATTGGCTTTGGATAAAGTATAATTCAAATACACTAAAATTGTTCTATTTATTTATTTCACGTAATGTGGGCATTGCTGGCAAGGTCAGTATTTGTCACCCACTTCTAAATGTCCTTGGGAAGGGAATGACGACTTGCATTCCATGATCCTTTGCAGTCCATGTGGTGTGACGCGGTATCAGTGCTGCTGGGATCTGTTCTGATGAAGAGTCACTGGACTCAAAACATTAACTCTGTTTTCTCCCCACGATGCTGTCAGATGTGATGAGTTTCACCAGTAATTTCTGTTTGTGATTTCAGTCAGAAATTATGTTGTGAAGTAGGCGTAAGGAGCTAACAAAATAATACTGATTAGCTAAATGAATGGGCAAAGAGTTGGCAAATGCAGTAATTACCAACATATGAACAAATGAATTAGGAGTATGAGTAACTCATTCAGCCCTTTGGGTCTGATCATGATGAATCTGTTGGTACTCTGAATTCCACATTTCCATATATTTCTGACAATCTTTGATTCCTTTTCCTCAGAAGAATCTATCTACCTTTGCCTTAAAATTATCCTTGACATCATATTCAACACCTTTTGAGGCAAAGAGTTCCAAAGTAATAAAATTGTCCTCAACTCTGCCCTAGGTAGGCAACCAATAATTTTCAGGCAGTGCCCCCTAGTTCTGACTTATTCACAGGAACAAACATCTTCTTCACATCCACTTTGTCAAAACTAGCCAGGACCTTTTACAATTCTATCAAGTCATCCCTCACTCGTCCAAACTCTAATAGAATGAAGCCAAGCCTATCCAACCTTTCCCGATCAAAATGTATAACACCCTGAATAGTCCCAAAAAGGTGGACATGAAAAGAATATTTTCTCATTTGGATCAGTCCCAAACTAGGAAGAACTTTGTTTAAAATGAATCATAATATCTTCAACCTGCCCTACCTCTCATGTATTACTGAACCCTTGCCTTTGCTTTTACTACCTCTAGACATTATTGTTTCAATATAAATTAGAACAAAAGAGCGACATAAAAATATAAGTAAGATGTGAAAAATCAGTTCAACTCACCTGAGACTGCCTGCAATGTGACCATTTTGTTTCTCAAGCCGAATCTCTAAAAGGGATTGTGGTTTATGGATGTGTAAACATCCATGACAACTCAAAACAGGAGCAGAAATAGACATTTGGCCCTTTTGAGCCTGCTCCACCAGTCAACATAATCGGGGCCAATCTTGTCTGCATTTCAAATTCCACATTCTCATCTACTTTGATAACCTTTGAACCTGTTACCTTAAATGAATCAATGACTCAACCTCCACCTACCTTCGGAGATAGAGATTTCCAACAATACAAAACCGTCTGAGAGAAAACAATTCTTCTCATCTCTGTCGCACAAGGACAATGTCATATCCACGGACAGAGTTATATAAAATATGTCTGGATCTCTATGCCAGCAAAACCTGATCCTCTTTGGTACATTTCACATGGGTTAATATCAGTAAATTAAAATTATAATTCATCAAGAATTGAAGTTTAATGTTAATATAGTTAATGTGTTTTAGAACTTATTCATGACAATAGGTTGGTTAAATCGGGGGGAATTATTACTTGTAGGGATGGAGTTCTCAGTAAGTAATGGTTCAGCTCATCTCGCAGCTCCTTATTTTTCACTATTAACTCCCCTGACTCATTTTCTATTGGACTGTTACTGCATTTTGTTTTAGTAGTTACACTTATACTGTCTTTTGCTTTTAGTCAGCATTCTCTTGTACTCAAACACATTCATTTTCTATTCATTTCATTGTTCTTTGCTGCAGTTTTTTAAATATTCCATATTCTATCCAATCTTATAAGTGTCTGCCCACCTTTATGCAATTATATTTTACCATAATTCTTTTGTTCAATTATAATGAAACCTCATGTTTTACCAAATGTAATTTTATCATAATGTGTATCACGGTGATATCAAACATCACAATACATGTATCAACTGGATAAACAGGAGGCACTTAGCTGTACAATCAGTTAAAATGATGGAAATGGAGCTGCCATCACTGTTATTTACTAATATCTACAACTGAATGTGATCCACGGAAGATCAGCATAAATTCACCCTATGAAGGGAGAGTGAAAAAAGATGTCATCATCATTCAACTTAGGTAGTTCAAAGGAATTGAAAGGTTTGTTTCAGTATGCTTGTGTTGCATAACAATTCGTGAAGGAAAATATGACATAACAGAAGCAATAGTAGGCTATTCCAGCTGCCCATCATCCCTCTTGTCTGAAAAACTTCTCTCCCTCAATCCTAAAACTATTAATTGATCCTGCTGAGGCTGAAATTTCCAAAGTCCCACATCCGTCTAGGAAAACCTATGGCATGTTGTTGGATGTAGTATATTTACTGAGGCTAGAGGATTGTCTCACTATTAGAAAACAGTAGAGATAAAGGTGATATCTTGAGGAAGGCAATGGTAAGTAATTCATGAAGTGCCACAAGGATTAGTGCTGGGGGCACAATTATTTGGATGAGGAAAGTGAACGTAATGTAGCCAAGTTTGCAGATGACACAATTATTAACAGAGAAAAACTGTAGAAAGCTGAGGCACAGATTAATTTTGGGACTCTTGTCAATAAATAGCAAAAAGCTAACAACAGATTCAATAGGTAATAGGGGAGTCAAGTGGATTGTTGGTCTTCATTTCAAAGAGAATGAACAAGAGTCATATTGGACTCAAAATGTTAGCTTTGTTTCTCTCCATAGCTGCTGACAGATCTACTGAGATTCCCCAGCATTTTCTGTTTTTATTATAAGACCAGGGTATCTTACTAAAACTGTACAAGGTCACACCTACAATGCTATAAACACTTTTTGTCCTCTTATCTATGGAAAGATGTACTGAAGTTGGAGAGAGTGCAGAGAATGTTCACCAGGTTGATCTCAGGTATGATGAGACTTACCCATGAAGAGAGATTGAACAGATTGGGCCTGTACTGACTTACGTACTTACTGTAGTTTAGAGGAATGAGAGGTCCACAGCAGGGTAGATGCTGAAAGGTTGTTTCTCGTTGTGGGACAGTCTAGGATCAGAAGGCATAACCTCCGACCTATGCAACCGGAAGTGATTGAAATGCTGAAGCTGATCGTGATGTATGGAAACCAGCAGCTTTGAGGGAACATTGATAATGATAATGATTTGTTGAGCTGATTCAATGGGCCGAATAGCCTACTCCTTCTCCTACTTTTTATGGTATAATGGGGAAAGAGATTTTTGGAAATTATGGAGCTGGAAATAAGTGTTTTCGGTGACAGAGAGGGTTTGTGGTTGGAAGCTAACCTCAGGGTCAATGACAGAATCATGACTGCAAACAATTTGATTCAGCCTGAAACAGTAGACAGGAAAGGGATGAGGTCAGTGACCAGAGAATGGACTTTGAATTTTTTTTCCTGTCCAATTGGAGAAAAGTTATTCTTAACCAATACTGGATATCGAATAAGCAACAAGATAAATCAGTAGAATTCTTCGAATTTCTATGCTTTCCTAATCTCATGCCACTATTCCAGATTTGAATTCTTCTTTAATGTTCCTTGGATCAGTCTGTGACTCTTTGCATTCTTAATTAACAGGTCTGTCAAGGAAGTGATGATGGATCCAGGGAAAGGAGGGACAGTGTGCCAGTTTGTTCTTCTTTCCCTCAGCCCTAGGCATTTGTCATGTACGTGCTGAAGAACTCAGTTTTGTCTGAGATCTTCAGTGGAACATCTCCAATAAATTTTGTGTCCCTCTATATATCTAAAATCATTCACTGGGTCTTCCGATGGTGCACTCCCGCTGCAGCACCAAGGGAATTCTCCTGCTTTGCACCTGTGAGCTGGTGCTGGGCATCTAACTGGAAGTATATTATTAATAAGTTCTGATGCAGGGGTGTGCAGTAGTTCTGTATTATTGGATTTCTGCCCTCAAAGGGGAATTTTTAATATAAATATCTTTCAAGTAAGGTAGTTTCATTTCTGCTTTTCTGTCTGATAAAAGTCCACACATGATTACAGAATGATCAGAAGAGATGGCAAAATTCCCAATTCAACCCCTGGTTCTATTTTGTTTCATGCAACCAGTTTGTCCACAAGATTCTGGTAAGTAAATGATGAATCCTGCTCATACATGTTCTGTATAAATACATGAGAACTCACCGGTGGGTGCTGTTAAAATGAATTATGGGTTTGAAACTGGTACCTGCTCAGAACAAAGATAATTTTAACCTTGAGTTGCCCTGAGTTTGGCCTAACATTGTAGTATTAGTTATGAAAGGAGCACAAGACATCATAGACAATTTCAACATAACTGTAAAGAACAGTTTAGTTGCTAAAACCATAGGCTGGCATTATTTTTTTCTGCTGGAAGCCTGGGGGCAGGCATTTTAAATGTTAATAATCCCATGCCTCTATCATTGAGAAAACTGTCAAATCACTTGCCAGTCGGGACTCAAGTGATGATCCAATGTGTTTCTCAATTTATCAAGTGTCTTGCCATGGATGGCTTTCCAGATGCAGGAAGTCACTGGAGCTGGTGAATGTTGATGGAAACCATTTCTCATTCTGAGACGCTGTCCATATTCTCAATTTACTGAGCTTCTTGCTATTGCTTTTATACAGACTATCCTATGTTGACTTGGTGAGTTTTCTCGAACAACATTTCCATGATCTTGACAGAATAATTATTCTTAAACCCAATGGAATACAACTTTGATCTACATTTCTTTGTGAGGATACAGGCAGTCTTTAGACCAACAATAAGAATATAATTCAGCATTTTACTAAGCAGCATATCCTCATGAGGTTCTTCACTATTTCATTTGTGAATGTTAAATAATTCACAGGTAACTCAGTTGCTAGACACGAATCAGTCTTTATGGGAAATCTTGAAATGTTAACTACATTTGTATGATCTCCTGACTTACCATATTTAATGATGGCTAATTTTATCATTTGGTCCTACCTGCTCAAAGAACACTTTGAGTTCTTGTTGCATTTCCATAATGATAGACATATTCTTACTGTTCCCTATTGTAAATATCTCAGCCCAGAATAACTATATTTTCAAACCAAATTCTTCCACACAGGTGGACCTTGTTCCCTCATACTCTTATTAATGGTAAGTAATAGAATGTATCATCATATTGCAGCCTAACCCACACAAAACCTAAAACTCAAATATTGATATTAGAGTAACTGGTCAGTTTCATATAATTTTTTGTCTAAGGAAATGTGATTCTGGGATTTCTAAGATTCTCCTTCTGAAATGACAGATATAGGAAGCTACATCAACCTTGACAGTAAGTTGTGAACTTCTGATTCTAACTTTTACTGTGAGTGCTGGAATTATATATTCTGTCTCATCTTTACTCTCACCTTCCTTGATCCACTTTCCTTTTTTTCTGTCTGAGTATAATTCGTAAACTTCCAGTTTGATAATAGCTATCAAATGGGTGTTTTCAGATGCTGAACAAACCTTTGATATGTCACAACCACAATCTAGTCCAATTTGTGATCTGGAGCTCTGTGACAAATGGAGTATTATTGCTCCCTCCACTCCATGATGGTAGCTGGATATAATTGACTTTCCCACATCCATTGCACTTCGTTGAGAAATTCCGCAAACTTCCTCGGGGAATTCCAAAAGCATGTCACAATGTACTTTGGATTTTAGTTTTGCAAGTAATGTACACAAAATGATTCCATTCTTTTCCTGTTCTGTATTGCACAAAGACAAACATGTGCTGGCAAGCCAACCATGATTGAACCCAGTTTATTTGCACTAAATAAGGGAGTGACAGGGAAATAGAACAAAATGCTTAACTCTGGCAACAAAACTGCAATGCATTAACATAACAATGAACTTATCAAATGTGCATATGTAACCATTTCCTGCAAAAATTGACAATATCTGCAATGGAGGAATGTTAAACCAAACTGCAAACCTGCCTTCTGATTATCATGTAGTATGCTTGGGAAATGTTCCCCTGTATGTTTTTTCAAGTCTTTAAAAAGCTGAGTAAGTGCCTGTTAAGTGAATAATGTGTAACTGTATAGTTATATATTAAATGAAATATCAATAAGAAATTCTATTGTTTTATATTTGCTTCATGATTAGATGTGCTACTTGTTAAGAGAAGCTGTGTAACTTGAAAACTGAATAGTATAAAAGACATGAAAACATTACATACCTCTGATCATAAAGGCCAGCCTTCTTGGGAAGTCAGAATGTATTGTTTCTGACTAGCCTCACAGTTGCTGTGATTTGTTTCCCCAGAGCATTTAAATGATCTAGGGCTGTCCCCAGAGCCTATTGCCAGTGAATGGAGTTCAGAAACCAAAATGTCACTATGTAAAATGCAACCAAAGATTTACCATGTAAACTGGATATCCAGGATACTTAGCATGTTTACAAACAATAGAAAATGAATCAAATCTTACATCAGTACAAGTATTTTGCTGCCAAAGGTTTTCACAATCAAACATAACCATTTTGTTTAATTTTCAGATTGTATTCCACACACGCAACAAGTGAATTTCAACTCTATTTATTTCTATAATGTTTTACAACGGCAGGAAGCCAGTCACACCTGTAAGCATATTGTTTACATGGTGCAGTACAAATGTAAGTTTCTTTGAAGGTAAATATAAAAACAAAGAAAGTATAATGAAGTTATAGTGAAAGTGACAAAGAAAGAAATGAAAGTAAAGGTAACGATAAATCATTAAAGATTGTTTCAACAAGGAGAGAATTAGGGAATGGTTAGAAGATAAAAATTTAGTTAAAGTAACTTACATGTTGCATGGTACAATTGTCCCAAAAATTAATATTACTAAAAAGAGGGACATTTTGACAAAACTTATCGACCCATCAGAACAGTTTGCAAGAATACCAAAGTAAAGGGAATACGTTCGGACTGTATAAAGGAGAGTGCAGATTGTTTGGAAAGTGGATAAGATTGACAGAGATGTAGCCATTGAAAATAAAAAGCTCTCCATTTATGGATATTAATATGAGACACCAGGGATACGTAATGTTAGTGAATACTGGAGAAATGTAGGATGCAGGGCAACTTGCCATGCATTTTTTTAAAAAAGGAGCAAAGTAGACCAACACAAATAAAACCCCAAGAGCTAGAAATTCAGTTGCACTGCACCATTTCTAGCTACACCACAGATACCGAGTTGATATCTCCAGTGGAAGCTGCACCTCAAGCTCAAATTTGTAAAACCACAAACTGTTCTTCATTGACAGGGGCACACACAGCCGTTTACTAAACAATTCTAACTGGTGTTAACCTAGCATTATACATTACGACCTGTTGATCTCACATGAGGGTTCTGGATTGGAACAGGGTGTGGACATACTGGGAGTTGAGAGGGCGCAAAGGCTGGAATATGCCATCATTGCCAATATTCTCGACTCTATTGGCTACCATGAGCCCTGCCCTACAACCCAAAAATGCTGAAAACCATCTCCTCTGTCCCCTTCCAGATCTGGTTCTTAAGGGCTTCCTGACTCCTGCTTCCACACACATCCTCCCCGCTCCCCCTCCCCCCCCCCCCCGCCATTGAGTGGCATAACGTATCTCACTTCCTGTCAACCTGAACCACTCCCCACTCCTGCCTTCCATGGTCTAACATAATGCTGCCCAGGCCTCCTGCTGTGCACAGAGCTCCTGAGCAGCTTTGAGAAAGTGAATAAAATACCTGGCACCAAAATCATTCTGATGTGATGGCCAGCCATGTTTTCTGTTTTATCCACCTCAAGACGAGAAGGCACAAAGATTCTGTGAGCCATGACCTCACATGCAAAAACTGGGCAAATGAATATCACTCAGCACCATTCTATTTAGAAGATCAGGAGTAATTTGAAAATTATTTGCACGATAATACCCTGATAAAATGTACTCAGAAAGGTTCAGAAAATATACTAACTTAGGGATGTATCGCCTAATAGCCCAAGTAGCCTAATAGATTAAGAAAATCCCTTTTGCTTTGTGTATTGTCTTTCAAAGACAGATATTTAACATTCACAAAGTTAGTTTTGAGGGAAGTTTGGAGAACTTTTGCCCTTTAAGACTTAAAGGGAGTTGGCCATGGGTTTAGACAATAGAACATAGAACATTATACCGCAGTATAGACCCTTCAGCCCTCGATGTTGTGTCGACCTGTGGAACCAATCTGAAGCCCATCTAATCTGCACTATCCCATTCTCATCCAAATGCCTATCCAATGACCATTTAAATGCCCTTAAAGTTGGTGAGTCTACTACGGTTGCAGGCAGTGTGTTACACGCCTCTACTACTCTCTGAGTAAAGAAACTACCTCTGATATCTGTCCTATATCCATCACCCCTCAATTTAAAGCTATGTCCCCTCGTGCTAGCCATTGCCATCTGAGGAATAAGCCTCTCACTATCTAAGCTATCTCACCCTCTGATTATCTTATATGTCTCAATTAAGTCATCTCTTAACCTTCTTCCCACTAACGAAAATAGCCTCAAGTCCCTCAGCCTTTCCTCGTAAGACCTTTCCTCCATACCAGGCAGCATCCTAGTAAATCTCCTCTGAACCCTTTCCAAAGCTTCCATATCCTTTCTACAATGTGGTGGCCAGAACTGTATGTAATACTCCAAATGTGGCCACACCAGAGATTTGTACAGCTGCAGCATGATCTCATGGTTCTGATATTCAATCCCTCAAGTTTACAGTTTATAAATACATTAGGTAGTAAACTGTACAGAGAAGAACATGCTGAAAAATATATACTAACTTTAACTGAATAATCACAATGGGAAAAGAAGACACAGGTGAAAATTAATAAAAGATAAATTTAGGACTAATATCAGAAAGTTCTGAATATGAAGAATATATAGAATAAACATTAACTTGAGTAACTAAGGAAATGTGTCTGAAGGAACAGCACAATGTATATTTCTCTGGAATGATGCAATAATGTTGGTTGAACAGCATTCATTGTCTGTATTTATGGTGTGAATTTGTCAATGATTTCAATTCAATTTTGTAAACTGTTAACCTGCTAATAATTCATTTGATATGTGATATATTTTATTGCTATTCAAGCCCTGCCTGTAACCAATATGAAATTGTCCATTGTAGGTATGGGGAGAAACAGTGGAATAATAAAACAGAATGCGGGAGAATCAGTCAGCCATTCTGTAACCTCACACATGTGACAAAGCACTTTATGGAGCCACACTTTGCAAGAGTTCAAGCGCTTACAACAAATGGTCACTCAAACTGGGTGCATAGTAAAAGGCTTATTCCCTTCTGGGGCAGTAAGTATTTGTGCATTGCTATGCCTGTCATTCATCTTGATTTTTTGGCTGAATGAAATAAGATGAGTTAATGTCCTGCCTCCTCTGAATCCATCATGTGACTTTGTAAAACAGGCAATGATCATGTGCAATCTTGAAAATTCCTGTCAAGATATTAAACAAAAAGTAATAGGAAGTACCCAAAAGGATTCAGAAGGTAAAGCTTTGTGTTTATCAGCCTCCTTGTACCCTAGTCAGACACTGATTGTGCCATTTTTAATATTAGAGAAGTGTGTTTTTATGAGAGATGTATAAATTTCTCTTTGAGCCTTAAAAGGAGTTGACCATGAATTGACATTATAGAGATAGATTAAGCAGCAAACTGTCTGGTAAATTATGTACTAAACACATATAGTAATAAACGGTTGTGTTTGACAAAGTTCTCTGTGAGGCAGCATCAAAGGAGAAGGAGAATCAACGTTTTCTCCTTCTCCTTTGTTGCTGCCTGACCTGCTGCCCTTTTCAAGCAACACATTTTTAAGCTCTGATCCCCAGCATCTGCAGTCCTTACTTTCTCAAAGTTCTCTGTGATCCAGCATCTCAATTAATTTTGAACCAGCCTCTTTGGCATCAAGTAATGTTCCATGGAAGAGATAGTAGAAGGATTATAAAATAAGAGGAACCAGTGGTTGTAATATATTTCAACTTGCAAAAGGTGTTCAATAATGTACCATACAAAAAGCTACTTAATAAGCTCAGAGCGCATGGTATTTGGAATTGGCGAAACAATAGAAGAGAGTTGTGATGGAGAGGGAGGGATGGATAATCAGGATACCAATCAGTAACTTGTGTAGAACCACAGGGATCAATGCTAGGGCCACATTATTTACAGTATTTATTAGTGTTTTGAGAATGGAAGTGAAAGTATTGTCAGGTTTGTGGATGACACAAAATTAGATGGGAGGGCAAGTGGTAAGGGTGCATAGAGGGATATAGACATGTTAAGTGAGTGGGGCTAAAACTCGTTAGACAGAATATAATGTGGGAAAATGTTCTTTGGCAGGAAGAATAGAGGAGCCGAGTGTTATTTAACTGGGGAAAGACGATAGCAAGTTACAACACCAAGGGATTTGGGGATCCTTGTCCAGAAATTGCAAAACACTAACATGGGAGTTCAGCAGGTAATAGGGAAGGCAAATGAAGTATGATCCTTTATTTTAATAGAAATAGAGTACAAAAACAGGGAAGTCTTGCTAAAACTATGCAAGGCAATAATTAGACCTCAAACAAAAACCGAAGTTGCTGAAAAAGCTCAGCAGGTCTGGCAGCATCAGTGCAGAGAAATCAAAGTTAACATTTCAACCCAGTGATCCTTCCTCAGAACTAAATAGTAGTTTGAACTAAATAGTTAGACCACACCTGGAATACTGTCAACAGTTCCCTTATCAAAGGAAAGAATATAGTGGCATTGGAAGCAGTCAGAGAAGACTCATTAGTTTGGTCTTGGGTATGGAGGGATCTTCTTATTTGGAGACATTGATTAGCTTGAGCCTATACTCATTGAAGTTTAAAACAAGAAGTAATCTTATTGAAATGTATACGTTTATTAGGGAACTTGACAGAGTAGATGCAGAGATGCTGTTTCCCCCTTTGGGAGAGTCTCGGAATCAGAGGTCATAATCTCTGAATTTGGGGTCACCTATTTAAGACAGCAGTCAGGAGTAATTTCTTCTCTTGGAGGGTTGTGAATTCTTTATCATAGAGGGCTGTAGAGGTTAGTATGTTAAGTATTTTCATGACTGAGAGATTTTTTATTGGTAAGGGGAAGTCAAGAATTATCGAAAATGCTGGAGTGTAGAGTTGAAAAATATCAAGTCAACTATGATGTCATTAAACTGCAGAGCAAATTGATTGGTCAAGTGGTCTATTTCTGCTCTAATGTTTTATGGTCTTATTGTCATTTAACATAATGTAACATGAGACCAAATGTAACATATGACCAAAATCTTAGACCTTTAGGTTGGTTTAAAGGGGCATTTTAAAGGAGGAGAGAGCAGTAGCAAAGTCAAGAAGTTTATGGAGGTTCACACTTTGGCAACTGAAGGAATGACCACTTTGGTCAAGCAATGAAAGTCAGAATACAAGTTAGAGACCAAAGTATAGTCACAGAGAGATTTGGGAAGGTTGGAGGAGGTTACAGAGATAGGGAGGTGTTGTGAGTCAGAAACGATGGGAGTTAGGTTCCGTTATCAGTGTTTTGGATCATCTCAAATTTATGAAGATGGAATATAGATGGCTGATGATTAATATTTCTTTTACTTATGGGTTGGGGGTAAAAGTACAATGATTATAATAAGTCAAGACAGAAATTATTGAATTTGTAATTGTGCACAAAAAAACTTTGCTTTTTTGAATGATTTAAGATGTACTTAAACCACATCATGTTCATGCAAAATGTATCCCTTTTTAATACTTATACTTTCTAATACTTTTTGAATATTTTTGAACCTTTAGCAGCCATTGGTCCCCCAAAGATTAAACTCACATCCAGGTCAAGATCAATGCGGGTGGAATTGTTTGCTCCACAAACACCATTCAGATGGAAAAATGGCTCCTGGATTACCTTGAATAAAGTATATATCGACTTGGAATACCAAATAGACATTACAGGAAATCCTGTAGATCATGTAAGATTAAAGTTACTGTCTTTATGTTACAAATGCTCCATTAGTTCCTTTAAATGAAACACTATAACATTGACACTCTATCAGAGCAACACCTTCAGGTGACCATAGCTATAAGATGAAACTGCTTAATGTAGAATCACATTTGTGATTTTCCACATTGTGACTTCCATTTGAGACAATATAATGAAGTAAAGGACTTGTTCTCTGTATACAGGGTTACATTGGCTAATACTAGGCACAAGAGAATAAGTGACTCACTTAATTAGGAAAAGTTACAAGGAGTACAACTGCTATTTATAACAGAGAGAGGTAAAAATAAAAACATGAAAAACGGAAGGTATGTCATTTTAGTTTTTGTTTATTTCCAGATTCAGAAGTCACATGACACCAGTTTCTAATCCAACAGGTTTATTTGAAATCACAAGCTTTTGGAGCATTACTTCTTTGTCAGCTTTGTCCACCCCAGTCCAACACTGGCACCTCCAGATTGGGTAGTACAGATGGAAGATTGGATTACTTCTATGTGGAAATGGAAGAAGCTTGCATTCCCTGTAAAAGTCCTTGATAATTTTCCCATTGTCCACCTGCCTGCCTTGACCTCTGTAATCTTACAGTGATTTTGGTGACAGTCTAGGCCTACCCACCTTCGATGCTTTTAACTGGCCAGTTATCAATCACTTAAGAGCTGTTTCCCACCCAGTCTCAACTTTCAGGCTGGAGGAAAATTCAGGGGCAATGCCCAGAAAATGTCCCTATCCAGGAGTCCTCCATTAAAAGCCTCCTTTCAGCATTAGGCAACGTCTCCAAGGTAGGAGTCTCTCCAACCCTTGGACTCTTTACCAACATCCGCACCCAGTTCTCTGCTCACCTCCTTCCCCCTGGCAAGACCTGTGCTTTTACTTGGTCCTTACATCCAGTCTTAGATGACTCCTTAAGAAAGAAAAATCATTTTCCTTAATTCATTCTTAGTAAGTGGGCTTTGTTGACCAGTGGCAGCATTTATTGCCCATCTCTATTTGCCCTTGACAATGCGAATCAGATATGTAGACAATTCACAGGGATGTGTAAAAGCAATAATAGTGTTGTTGCATTAGGGGATTTCAACATCTCCTACATTAATTGGGATAGTGTAAAGGGTTTAGGTGGGCCAGATTACTTGAAATACATTCTGGAGAGCTTTTGATGTCAATACATAGAAGGTCCTACAAGGAATGGTTGAGTGCTGGACGTAATTGTGGGGAGTGAAGCCAGACAGCTATTCAAGGTGGCAATGGGAGATCAGTGGGTGATAACAAACACAACGCTGTACAAATTTTAGTTTGTTGTGGAAAGAAAATGATCTGCAAAAATAAAGGTTTTGGATTGAAGAGAAATGCAGATTTTATTAAGGTAAAGCAGGATCTGGCTCAGAACAGTGACTTGTGCAAAACTCTATGACAGAACAGTTGCTTGGGGCTGGGAGTGACATTCAAAAGGGAAATTGTTGAGTCCGGGCCCAACAAGTTCCCACTGGGTGCTCAGAGAACCCTAGATATCTCGGAATATTCAGAATAGATTAAAAGGAAAAGAGAGGCTTATGACAGGTAAAAATGGAACAAATTAGCAGAGGCCCTAGTTTTGTTCAGAAAATGCAGGGAGCACCTTACAACAGCAATTAGGAGAGAAAAGACGGGCCAGAAAAATCACTGGTGGGTAAAATTACCGAGGTAATCAACAAATCTATTAACAGAAAGAGGATAACTAAAGCAAGAATCGGGCCAATCTGTGTGGGGAGCTGGAGGACATTGTTAAACAAGTTTAACACATCTATCTTCACATGAGAGAAGGAGGATATAGGTACAGCATTTGGAGAAAGGGACTGTGAAGGTTTTGATATGGGAGTTAAGAGGTATTGGAGGTTTTGACAGGCTTAAATATGTGGGCAAATCCTCAGGTCTGAGTGAGTTGTATCTCAGGCTGCTGTGGGAGGCGATGGAGGAAATTACAAGGCACTGACCCAAATTTTTAATTGCTCTCTGGCAACGGGGGAGGTGCTGGATGACTGGAAGACAACTAATTAATTCCACTTTTCAAAAGAGGTATGAGCAATAAACCAGGAATTATAGACCATTGAGTTTCACATCAGTGGTAGGGAGATCTAAGGTTTGATTACAGATAATCAGCTTGGCTTTGTCAGCGGGGAGGGCATTGTCCAACAAATTTGATTGTATTTTTCAATGTGGTGATCAGGTGTGTAAAAGAGGGTGGTGCAGTAAGTGGAGTTTACGTGGAATTCAGCAAGGCCTTTGACAAGATCTCACATGGGAGACTGGGAAAGAAAGTAAATCACATGGGGTCGAGGGTATCTGGCAAAGATTTGGAAGACAAAGGATGTAGAAGGCTATGTGTGTGACTGGAGAGTGGCATCCAGTAGCATATCGAAGGGGTTCAGTGCTTGGTTTGCAGATGACGTAATGATTGACCAGGTGGTTAATAGTGAGGAAGGAGGTTTTTAAGTTACAGGGAGATATAGCCTGTTTGTTCAAATTGGCAGATGGTCTTTAATGCTGAAAAGTATGAGGTGATGCACTTTGGAAGAAGTAACATATCAAGGGAGTACTCAATGATTGGAGGGACGCCAGGAATCTCAAGGAACAGAGGGATCTTTGGGTGCTTATTCGCAGATCCCTGAAGGTGGCAAGACAGGTTAATAGTGAACTTAAGAAGGCATATGGGACACTTGTCTTTGGCAGTTATGGAATAGTTTGTCAGACCAGGGAGATTATGTTGAAGCTGTATATAACATTAGTTCAGCCATAAGTGGAGTACCATGAGTGGTTCTGTTCGCTACACGATAGGAAGGATATGATTGCGTTGGAGAGGGTGAGAGGAGATTCGCCAGGATGTTGCCTGGGATTAAGCAGTTTAGGTATAAAAAGAGGCTATTTAAGCTCGAGATATTTTCTTTAGGCTAGAGAAGCCTGAGGGAAGACCTGTTTGAGATATATAAGATTGTGAGGAGCATTATCAGGTGGGGAGGACGTTTCTGTGCTCCTTAGTTGAAGGATCAATAATGAGAGGGCAAAATTTGAAAGTGAAACTCAGGGGGTTCAGAGGGGATTTGAGAAAAGATCTTTTCACCCAGAGAGTCATAATAAAATCTGGAATGCACTACCTGAGGAGTAGCAGAGGCAAGCAACCTCACAACATTTAGGCGGTACTTAGAAGAACACTTGAAGTGTCATAACATTCAAGGCTAAGGGCCATGTGCTGAAAAGTAGGATTAGTTGTTAAATCATTGCAGACCTGATGGGCTGAAGGGCCTTTTCTATGTTTTATGACTCTATGACCTTATGCAAGTCAATGGATAGTTTTGATTCTCTTGTTTGAGATGGTCATTCCCTTGAGCTTGTGTGACATTAATGCTATTTGCCACTTGTCAGCTCAAATCTGGATATTGCCCAGGCCTTACTGCATGTGAACATAGACTTGTTCAGTTGCTGGAAAAGATAGAAACTAGGCTATTTGTCCACCCACTAAATGGGAAATGATGCCTAGATTGGAAGCAAAGGATGAAAGTTGAAAAGTTAATAGTGCAAAAAGATGGAACAATAATCCAGACAATATTTTAGCAAATACTTCCACTGATTTTCTTAAGATGTAGTAATTCCTTGTTCATCATTTTACAGAGACCTGAATCGTGCAGAGCAACAAGTACAACAATATCTATCCAGGATCTAAAACCCAGAACAACTTACTGCATGCATGCTCAAATACAGACACCTTTATTTCATAAAATTAGTGAATATAGTAGAGAGGGATGTGCAACAACGTTTGATGGTAAGGCAAATTGACCTCAGTGGATTACTTGTTCTAGATTCTTTCATTGGATGTGGGTATCACCGGCAAGGCCAGTATTTGTTGTCCATCCCTAATTGCACTGGAACTTAGTGGCTTTCTAACCAGTTAAGAGGCAAGCACAGCTCAGTGGGTCAGGAACCACACATAGGCTGGATCAGGTAGGAATGGCAGACTCGAAAAGAGTGGCACTGGAAAAGCACAACAGGCCAGGCAGCATCCGAGGAGCGAGACAGTTGGCATTTCGGGCATAAGCCCTTCATCAGGAATGGGCTTTCCCACAAAACATTGACTCTCCTGCTCCTCGGATGCTGCCTGACCTGCTGTGCTTTTCCAGTGCCAGCCTTCTCAGGTTTGATTCTCCAGCATATGCAGTCCTCACTTTCTCCTAAGAATGGCAGATCGCCTTTCTTCGAGGTGTTTAATGAACCAAATGCATTTTTAAAATAACTGATAATAGTTGTTATCAACAATATTCTCAAACTCACCCAGCCTCTCTTCATTCCTAAACTGCTCAATGGCAGGCAATATCCTGATGCATTTCCTTTCATCCTCTCCAATGTAATCACATCATTTCTTTAGTGTAGTGACCAGAACTGCACACAGTACTCCAGATGTGGCACAACTAATGTTACACAGCTTCAACATAACCTCCCCACTCTTACAATCTGTTCCACCGCTGGTAAAGATAAGTGTCCCAAATGCCACCTTTAATATAGTATTAACCTGTCCTGCCCCCATCAGAGAACTGTGGACAAGGACCCAAAGATCCCTCTGTTCCTCTGAGTTTCCTAGGGTCCTGTCATTCATTGAGTACTCACTTATCTTGTTACTTCTTCCAAAGTGCATCACCTCACACTTTTCAGGGTTACATACTGTGACGATGCTACTCCTTTAACAAGATTATGTTGTCCTTAGTCTTTTCCAAAAGGGATTGTAAATTTCTCTGGACATATCTACTTGAGTAGGTTTTTAAATCTTTCTTTTGAAACACTTGTACAATGAAAGGGGAGTGGCCAGTTCTCTCAGTTCAGAGTTTTGTTTTGGTTTGGTTTTAGCAAGCAGTGTATTTCAGGGTGGCGGTCAAAGAAAGAGCTCCATGCTGATCTTCTCTATCTCTCTCTGCTATCTCTCCTATAAGAACCTATGTTTGATTTTTCCTTTTTTGCCAAGGAAGTCTTGATGGGGATGTTGCAGGTACTTGGAACAGCATCACTAAGTTGTGATAGAGTCGAATGGATTTTCAGATAGGTTAAGTTATTCTAAATTTTGTTCTTTTTTTTCATGTTTCTTTCAGTAGTCTTTAAATAAATTCTGTTTTGTTTAAAACTAAGTGGTTGGGTCAGCTGCATCCCTCCTGGAATATTCACTCTACACCTGCTTAAAACAACTAGCAAAGTTCGGGTCTGGGCTACCTTCTTGAAATGTTTTGAGGGGGTCTGGCCTGGTCCATAGCAATACCACCTGCCACAGAGCTGCCAATTTGGCCAACCCAGCTGTATCTTCCTGTATTCTGACTTCACATTCCAAACTTATGAATCGAAATTTTTAAAATTTCAACAGTTGCCACGGCTGGATTTGAACCTGTGGCCATAGGCCATTACAAAGTCTTTAAGCTACTAGGTCAGTGATATTTGCCACTGTGCCGCCATCACACTCAGGCTTGCACATGTTAAACTAAACATCAGTTTTGAAATGACTGGAGCAATTGTTTTATATATATTATATTATACTGAAAATAAAAGAGTACAGCACAAGAACAGGCCTTTCAGCCCATTAAAGTTAATAATATTAGTCTTTCCTTCATAAAGCATTCCACTACAATTGTTCCCTTTTCTTAATGTTTTCCCAGTGGGATGGTCCTGATTCATGTTAAGTCAGGTTCCCACAGCTGATGGCAATGTCACCCTCTGTCATTCCATCAACTTAATCATTCTTTTTGCTTGCATAAGTTATGGCCAAGCTATTCAACCACTGGGAGAATCACAGCCAAAGTGTCTGCTCCCATTATTCACAAGAACAGTGTAATGATTAAGAACATGAATCCCAAGTACATTTACTTTTCCTTTTCTAGTTCATGAAATACTGAAGCCAACTGTAATGTTCCCTACTCAATCCTGATTGAGAATACATAACAGGTTTCCACACAAGATTGGTTCAAAACTCATTTATTCTTCCCTCCAATCAAAGTTTAAGAAATAATTACTATTGTTTTCATTCATGTCATAGAAAAGCTCCTAAAAGTTTGTAAATTAATTATTTTAGCCAAGTCCTATACAGTATTTGCCACTTCAATAAAAATAAAGCATTTATTATGTGCCAAGGTGCCATATAAGTCCAAATTCCACATAAATACAATTTGAGTTAGACCTGCAGCCATTTAATGCTGGCAAATGGGACCAGATTAATTTAGGATATTTAGTCGACAGGGACAAACTGGATTGAAGGGTCAGTTTCCGTGCTGTATGATGCTATGGCTTTTTTACTCTATAGCAGCAAATGTAAAACAAAGAACAAAAAATAATGAGCATTATAAGTTTCCATACATGTGTTTGTCCTTCCAGACTAATATTTGGGAAATGTGCCCATTAATGTCATGAAATTATTCAGCCAACAGTATCTAGTGATAAGGTAATAGGAGCATACTCTGTGAATGAGGAATTTCAAGAGTGGAAATGTCAAATAGAATTCTGACAAAACTATTATAACTAGCTACTTCATACATTAAAAATTAGTGTATAGTTAAGAATAAGTTTACTAAAAAATGAGTTCACAGATTTTCACCGCAATCCTCACAATGATAATGAAATATTTTCTGGCATGTTATGGTTCCAAACCTCTTGAAGTTAATTTGTGGTTGTGCAATTGGACAACAAATGTCAGTGATCATTTGTATGACTTGTACATGATTTGTGCTTAGCTTACACTAAGGTTACGTTGATTGATTAAGAAATTCTACATCCACTTTCTATTCTAAAACATGTTTTATGAAATAAATGGTCCTTTTCGTTGTCCTGTCTCTTATAATATGGTGAATGACACAGAAAAATTTACTTGTTCTGTTTTTTCTCCCCAGATGTCGAATGATAATATGAGTTGAAACAGGAAGATTACTTTAAAGTGAATTGTCTTAATGTGCTTTATACAACATACAATCAAATGAACAAGAGAACAAATCAACTGAAAAACTGCTTACAAATGTCTAGTGGTTACTGAGAAAGGACTGGCAAAAGACAAACATTGCCAACAGTTAGAAACATAAATTTAAAGTTAATTAAATTCAATTTTTTTTCCAAAAAGTGCAATCATTTTTTGACTAAGTATTTGTCTTGAAGCCATATTTAAAGATGATTATTTTGGCTGTGTGCTGCTAATCTACTGTATATAGGTCTTTCAACAATCCAATCATTTGTAAACATAAGATGTAAGCTGAATGTGACATAATAAAACAACATTTGTGACATTATTCCCCCAAAGCTTGATTCATTTGCAGACATATTCACCATTATTAAACGGCAGTAAATTGAACGAGATACTCAACAGTCTGTCCTTATGGTGCTGTTTCAGAGGTATCCCTTCAGATCCACTCCCTCTGTTCTAAGCCACTGACCACATAGTACATCTTTTCATGGATCTGGGTCCCAAAGTTTTCCTTCATAATTACCTTCAAGTCAAATTCCTAGTTTTGCTTTTCTCAGTTTTACTTGCATGTTCTTACAGTATCCAAGCTGCATCTACAATAAGACCATAAGACCATGTGACATAGGAGCAGAGGAAATCCACTCAGCCCATCAAGTCTACTCTGCCATTCAATGAGATTATGGCTGATCTGATAATCTCCAACTCTACATTCCTACCTTTTCCCCATTACCCTATACATTGCTTTGCATGATACCCATCACCATTCTGGCATCAGTCTCAACACAAAGTAAATCCACTAATGAAAATCCAGTTTGCATAAACCAAAAGGCAGTGCTTCCACACTGTAGGGATTCAATGATTCTATGATTCCATGAATGGAGTATTCCTGTTTGAGTTTTCCTAAGCCTTTGCATAAGCTTGCAAATTCTTGATAAATGTCTCTTCCCTGCTCCTCTTGCATCCACTGTAAGAGACCTGGACTGAATGCAAATGTTTCTATATAGTGATGTGTTGTGTCCTAGTGCATCAATGTATATATAGATTCACCAATCTCTTGCCTTTATGGCAGAGTGTGATGGTCAACTGGCCATACACAGTCCAGAATCTTATTTATTCCATCTAGGAAGATTGGCTTACTTTGTTGATCTCCATCCTTTATTTCGTAGACCTAATCCTTTCCAAATTATTTCCTTTTGACAGTATTTCTGTGATGACCTGGGAGCTACTCATCTGTAGCATTTCTTGAAGAATCCAAATTGGTAACACTTAGCTCCTCCTGCTGGGCCATCATTGCATTTGTACTGTTGCCTTGACCTACATATTAAACATCCAAATATGGGCAATGAAGATGCTTCCTGCTTTTTAGGTGGGCTTTCTTGAGAGTGATCTCACCATATTTGCTTGTGTTACTGAACTAGAAGCATTAGTTTTCTTCAATAATGTAGGGATTTAGGGCTCTGACCTCAGTTCGAATGGCATTTTGGGCCAAATTTCACCAGACATCAATGAAGTGACAAGTTTCATGGAAGGTTGCTCTCTGTGAGCCCAAGTGAAAATTCTCATCCTCTTCCCTCAAACCTCTCTGCACGCCACAATGATGCCCCTCACATCCTATCCTCCAACTCACCACAGGCAAAAGTACCGGCCACTGCCGGCCCTGGTGGATTTCTGGCACCAGGGCCATGTTAAAAGCTCAGCCATGCACCAGGCCAAACATAGCCTGTCAGGAGATGCCCTACCTTGCAAGTAGTGATGGGAGAACCAAAAGCCAATACTTCTTAGGGCATTTATGTGGCACAGCTGACATTTCATTGGAAATGCATTTATCAATCTATTGTTATTTAAGGAACAAGCTACACAACCTTCCTGTCCTTAGCCTCATCCCATCTTGGAACTCTGTCAAAGGGAGTGCATCCCTTTCCCTAATGCTAACATCTTCTCATTGTTCAATGTGGGACCAGCACATGTCCACTTGAAAATGTCTACTTTTATTCAACAAATACCAAAGCGAGCAATGAACAAACAACTGGAAGCGACATTTGCCTCTGGAAACAGAAAGGGACTGTTTCACTTCTCAAGCAGCAACAAATTCACAGCCAGTGAGTGAATATTGTATGCTGTTCATATCTATTGGAACCAAATGTCAATAAATCCTGTCTGGTTTGTTGTGCTTGATGCTGCAGCTGTCTATCGTGCAAAAGATTATATTCCTCTTGCTCGATGTCCTCATCGTCCTCCTCGGAAGACTGTCACTGCTCTCCCACCTCTTCAGAATCAATCACATCCCTCTTCACCTGTTGAGCACAGCATACTAGGAGTATGCTGCGCACTCTGTCTGCCAACAACTGCATGGCCCCCAAAACTGATACAATCATCAGGACATCACCTTTAGCAAATCTATCACATGCTCCACAATGCTCTGATTGAAAAATGAACTGCATTGTATCTACATCCACCTTCCCCTCAGTAAGAGGTTGTGTTACAGAGTCATCAGCCATAGTTGTAGAGGGTAGCTCTTGGCTCCCAGTAGGCATCCTTTTAAAACATCTGGCCCTTGGAATATATTGGAGTTCTCAAGGCTATACGTATCAAGGCAGGGTACCTGGCATAGACCTCTAAGATGTGGTACTGATGATCACATTTGACTACTATATTGGAGGAATGGAAACCTTTTCTATTGATGAACTGAGCTGCGTTATGATACAATGCTCTCAATGCAGCATGTCTATAGACTGCACTTGTAGCAGCTGGGGGAAGCCAGCTATGTTAATAAAGCTCTCGCCCTGGGTTGTGGCAATATCATTGTCATGGGGAAACGAAATCAAGTGATGTGATCCGCAAAAATGGCAGCAACATTTGTGGGTTGAAGATTGAGAGATTCCACAGATGTTCCAGTGGCTCCTTGGAAGCAGTCAATTACATCAAAGTTTAATACGGCTGAGACCTCAACATCCACCGGATAGGATGGCCACTAATGCCTACAAGAGTCTGCCTGACCTGCTGTGCTTTTCCAGCACCAGTGTAATCTAGACTCTGATTCCCAGCATCTGCAGTCCTTATTTTTGCCTAGTTAATTTTAACCTTACTGCGAATCCTCTTGTAATGATGTCTACCTTGAAGAAGTCCTCCTCCTCTCTCTACAAGAATCTCAGTGAGTTTCTCTCTCTCTCTTACTGCAACCCCCAAGTCATCTCCTTTGCCCTGAAGCTCTTCAATCATGTACTGAAACAGACCCGCTATCACAGCCACATCTGCTTACTTCACCAGTTTCCTCATTTCCCCTCCCCCACCTTACCCCAGTTCCAACCTTCCAGCTCAGCACCATCCTCCTGACCTGTCCTACCTGCCAATCTTTCTTCCCACCTATCCGAGTCCACCCTCCTCTCTGACCTATCACCTTCATCCCCACCATCATCCACCTATTGTACTCTTTGCTACCTTCTCCCCAGCCTCACCCCCCTCCCATCTATCTCTCCACCCCGGAGACTCCCTGCCTTCATTCCTGATGAAGGGCTTTTGCCTGAAACATCGATTTTCCTGCTCCTCGGATGCTGCCTGACCTGCTGTGTTTTTACAGCACCACTCTAATCTAGACTCTGATTTCCAGCATCTACAGTCCTCAATTTTGACTAATGCCTTCATGTCTCAGGTCCTGATCGAGCGTTGGCAAGTTCTGTGACAGTGTCCCTCAGATCCCCAATCTGTGGAAATGCTGTGCCTCACTCAACTGAAGGAATTAATTTAAGGATGATAGGCATTAGGCCACCAATATATGTCCCGCATATCCCTTCATGACTTCTTCATTTAGTAGCTGAGAGTGTGGAACTGGACAAGCACAGCAAGTCAGGCAGCACTCAAGGAGCAGGAGAATCGACGTTTCAGGGATAAGCCGTTCATCAGGAATGAGGCTTGTGGGCTGGGGTGCTGAGAGATAAGTGGGAAGGGATTGGGCTGGGGGGGATGATAGCTGGCAATGTGATAGTTTGATGAAGGTGGGGGTGAAAGTGAAAGGGAGAGGAAGGTGGAGAGGATAGATGGGAAGGAAGTTGGACGGGTCAAGAATTGGAAGCTTGTGACTGGGATAAGGTGGGGGGAGGGGAAATGAGGAAACTGGTGAAAACACTTCAGAGAACATCTCTGGGACACCACCAACCAACCCCAGCGCCCCGTGGCTATCCCATTCTCAGCTACCTTCCCCCCAGCCCCACCCCCCTCCCATTTATCTCTCAGCCACTCTGGCCCACAAGCCTGATTTTTGATGAAGGGCTTATGCCTCAGACATTCATTCTGTTGCTCCTCAGATGAGGCCTAACCTGCTGTGCTTTTCCAGCACTGCACTCTTGACTCTGATCTCCAGCATCAGCAGTACTCACTTTCTCCCTTCATTTAAAAGCTGTTTGGTATCCAATGGAGGTTGATCTATCTGATTTTCAGGCACATTTTTTGCTCAACAATTTCTCTGTGCCTTTGTTGCGCCACAGTAAATGGTGACCATATCCCCTGCTGTGGCTGGACGTATTGGTCACGGCTGCAATGTAGCCATGTGGGTAAGATCTGAAACAGAACAGGTCCTTAGTAATGGGAGAGGCAGCATTCAGATGCTTTACAGATGGCAGTTTAGAAGAGTCTTCCATAGAGTGCGACATGGATCACTCCATTAAGAAGGATCATGGGATGGCTCCATGTACAACTTTGATATAGGGACCTTATACCAATGAATACGACACAAACCAAGCCATGAAAATAGAGTGGGAGATTTAAAGTGCTGCAAGATTACTGATACCTTGTTCTTTCATCCCACATTCAAGAAAGGTGACATTGTCTAAAGAGCCTTCAAGAGTGGCATGGTGGCTCAGTGGTTAGCACTGTTGCCTCATAATATCAGGGATTCAAACTTGATTCCAGCTTCAGGCAACTGTCTGTGTAGAGTTTGCACATTCTCTCCATGTCTGCATTGGTTTCCACGGGGTGCTCTGGTTTCCTCCCACAATCCAAATATGTCAGGTAGGGTGGATTGGCCATGCTAAATCACCCATAATGTTCTGGGATGTGTAGGTTAGGGACATTAATCAGGGATAGTTATAGGTGATAGGATAGGGGAATGGGTCGGGTTGGGCTAGAAGGCCTGTTTCTACACTGTTTCATTTGAAAAAAGAGATTGAGAGGGGACCTGATTGAGGTTTACAAAATCATGAAGGGTATAGGCAGGGTAGATAGAGATAAGCTTTTTCCCAGGGTGAAGGATTCAATAACGAGAGGTCACGCTTTCAAGGTGAGAGGTGAAAGGTTTAAGGGGTTACACATGGCAAGTACTTTACACAGAGGTTGGTAGGTGTCTGGAACCTGTTGCCAGCAGAGGTGATAGAGGCAGGCACGGTAGATGCATTTAAAATGCGTCTGGACAGATGCATGAGTAGTTGGGGAGCAGAGGGATACAGATGCTTAGGAATTGGGCGACAGGTTTAGATAGTAGATTTGGATCGGCTCACGCTTGGAAGGCTGAAGGGCCTATTCCTGTGCTGTAAATTTTCTTTGTTCTTTGTTATATTTGTTCTGTAGGGATTCTAGTTCTAACTCTAGTAGTTCAAAGAGAGAGAAAATCAGTTCTATGCCTTCGTGAAACCTGAAATCTTGGATTATCATTGTAATTGTGAATTGTGGGCTGCAGGTGACATTTTTAAGGTCACCTTTGATTAATTCTGCTTTATGGAAAGGTTTTTATAAATACATTAAGGACAAAAGGGTAACTAGGTAAAGAATCAAAGATCAGCAAGGCAACCTATGTGTGGAGCCACAGGAGATAGGGGAGATACTAAACGAGTATTTTGCAACAGTGTTTACTGTGAAGAAGGACATAGAAAGTGTAAAATGTAGGGAAATAGATGGTGACATCTTGAAAAATGTCCATATTGCAGAGGAGGAGGTGATGGATGTTTTGAAATGCATAAAAGTGGATAAATCCCCAGGACCTGATCAGGTGTATCCATGAACTCCACAGGAATCTTGGGAAGTGATTGCTGGCCACTTGCTGAGACACTTGATATTCACAGGTGATGTGCCGGAAGACTGGAGGTTGGCTAACGTGGTACTACTATTTAAGAAAGGTGGTAAGGACAAGCCAGGGAACTAAGACTGGTGAGTCTGATGTCAGTGGTGGGCAAGTTGTTGGAGGGAATCCTGAGGGACAGGATGTACATATATTTGGAAAGGCAAGAACTGATTAGGGATAGTCAGCATGGATTTGCACATGGAAAATCATGTCTCACGAACTTGAGTTTTTGGAAGAAGTAACAAATAGCATTGATGAGGGCAGAGCAGTAGACATGATGTATATGGACTTCAGTGAGGTGTTTGACAAGGTTCCCCATGGGAGACTGGTTAGCAAGGAACACAGGGAGAACTAGCCATTTGGATACAGAATTAGCTCAAAGGTAGAAGACAGAGGGTGGTGTTGGAGGGCTGTTTTTCAGAGTGGAGGCCTGTGACCAGTGGAGTGCTGGGTCCATTACTTGTTGTTACTTTAATGATTTGGATGTGAACATAGGAGGTATACTTAATAAGTTTGCAGATGACACCAAAATTGGAGATGAAGAAGGTTACCTCAGAGGACAATGGGATCTTGATCAGATGGTTCAATGGGCTGAGGGGTGGCAGATGGAGTTTAATTTAGATAAATGTGAGGTGCTGCCTTTTGGAAAAACAAATCAAAGCAGGACTTATACACTTAATGATAAGGTCCTAGGGAACAAAAAGACCTTTGGTGTGCAGGTTCATAGCTCCTTGAAAATAGAGGCGCAGGTAGATAGGGTAGTGAAGAAGGCATGTGGTATGCTTTCCTTTATTGGTCAGAGTATTGAGTATAGGATTTAGGAGGTCATGTTGCGGCTGTACAGGACATTGGTTAGGCCACTTTTGGAATATTGCGTGCAATTCTGATTTCCTTCCTATCGGAAGGGTGTTGTGAAGCCTGAAAGGGTTCAGAAAAGATCTACAAGGATGTTGCCAGGATTGGAGGATTTGAGCTATAAGGAGAGGTTGAATAGGCTGTGGCTGTTTTCCCTGAAGCATTGGAGGCTGAGGGGTGACCTTATACAAGTTTATAAAATCATGAGGGATATGGATAGGGTAAATAGGCAAAGTTTTTTCCCTGGTGTGGGTGAATACAGAACTAGAGGGCATAGTTTAGGGTGAGAGGGGAAAGATATAAAAGAGACCTAAGGGAAGCTTTTTCACACGGAAGGTTGTGCATGTATGGAACAAGCTGCCAAAAGAAGTGGTGAAGGCTGGTATAATTAGAGCATTTAAAAGGCATCTGGATGGGTAAATGAATAGGAAAGGTTTAGAGAGATATGGGCCAAATGCTGGCAAATGGGATACATTGGGTTAGGATATCTGGTTGGCATGGATAAGTTGGACCAAAGGGTCTGTTTCCGGACTGTATATCTCTGTGATTCTACGACTATCTTCAATATACAATGACCAATGACGTGGTCATGATTGTTTATGGCCAGCATTTGTATCCTATATAGTTGTACACTTCATGGGTTTCACATACAGAATGCCGTGAATACAGCCTTTCCTGTGAAAGTGCCTGATTGATGTAATTGCCACGTGAAGGGTCTCACATTGCTCACAAGTCAAACCTCTGTGCTTCGACTGAAAAAATACACCCTGCCAATGTTGACATTGTCACAATCATTTACCATTTTCATTGGTATTTGCGAGTCACATGAAGATGGCTGAGAATGCAGGTCAGCTTGGCGCATTGAACCACAGTAACCCATGTCCTCCAATTTACTATCATCTGCCCTCTCTCCTTGTATGTTGAGTTTCGCCCCTTTAACCATTGTTCCCTCTGTATCCCAGCATGCTGCCTCCAATGCCCACAACTGACTTCCTCAACTTCCCTCTCAGACCAGTGGCCCTTGATAACCCTCACTAAAGAAAACCTAAGAGTTCCAGCAATGACCATGACCCCATCCACCCTCAACCCCTGAATGCAGCCCCAGCTGATGGTGTGACCAGTGCCCTGACTGATTTGTGTGCATCTCCCCGACTTACCACTATTCCCTCAGATGGAGTGACCATGACCACACCCAGGCTGCAGTGATATATGGCATCTAACCCTGACCATGTCCAAGCTCTTTACTGATATTAAATATTGCCCATGACCTACTGCAACAGCAATCTCTGACTTGAATGAAGATTACTCTCCTGAGATTCTGTGACTCTGTTAAAACAGTTTCAGTCAATTCTCCTTGTTACTGGGACAATTGGCTAAATCTCAGTCTTTCTTTAACCAGATTCTTATTTTGACAAAAGTACATCTTGATTAAAGCTTCAAAGTCAGTATTACATCATGAGGGTGGCACAGTGGCTCACAGCACCAGGGACTCAGGTTTGATTCCAGCCTTGGCTGACTGTTTGCGCATTCTCTCTGTGGAGTTTGCACATTCTCTCTGTGTCTGCGTGGATTTCCTCTGGGTACTCCGGTTTCCTCCCACAGTCCAAAGATGTTCAGGTCAGGTGAATTGGCCATGCTAAATTGCCCATAGTGTTAGGTGCAATAGTCAGAGGGAAAGACGTCTGGGTGGGTTAGTCTTCGGAGGGTCCGTGTGGACTTGTTGGATCGAAGGGCCTGTTTCCACACTGTAAGGAGTCTAAAAAATGAGGACATTGCCAGCCTATAGGCACAACTGTGTAAAGAAAGAGTAAGATTTAATGATTAGCATTAAGGGTAATTGTTCAAGCATTTTTAAACTGACCTGACATCCCTATTCCCCTGCTTGTAATCCTGATGGAGTTCTGAATCTCTGGAATTGCTCTTTCTAGACCTCACACTCCTGACTGCATTGTGGGCCCTCAGAATTTTCAAGCTGTTTTCGCAATGGCATCATGATTGATTTTTGTTCGAAGTTAGTGACCTCATTATTCTCCACAGAGATTTATTGCCTCCGAAAGCTACTGGCCATTCAAAGGCTCTACAGCTCTCAAGTACTGTCGCTATCACTGGGGGAGATGACTCCAGTCAGTACTATGGCGCATGGGGAGGAGGCAGTCAGAGGATTGCAGTGGATTCCAGGCAGTACGGTGTATACAGCAAGTTTGACAGAGCCAGAGAGGGAGGTTCAAGCAATGAGGAAAAGATGTCAATGTCTAGAACAGGCAGGCTCTGTGTCTGTGGGTGCCCCCTGCAGATATCTCCATTGGCTACGGACTGTCCATTTCGGTGAGAACTGAAATCCTCCTCAACAAGCCAAGCTAAATACCAGGGACATGCTACTTAACTGGCCCTTAAAATGGGAAGCCTTTGGCTTAACTGGGAATAGTTCAGAATAGGACCTCTGTCCTGCACCTTCTCCCTAGTTAAAGAAGTCCCCTTGCCTCACAGCCTATTTCCCAGACATGGATCAGAGAATCAAATTCCACAGTGCACTTGTGCAATGTCCCTGAAGAATCATCTCTGGGAGGGTAGGTGATCTGGAGATGGAGGTGTTTCCTTCTGGGCTGGAGGAAGGGAAGGCAATGGCTTAATGGTATTATCAATAGATTATTAATCCAGAAACTCAGCTAATGCCCTGGGGAAACAGGTTCAAATCCCACCTTGGCAGATGGTGGAATTTGAATTCAATAGAGAATTTGAGATTTATGGGTCTAATGATGACCATGAAGACATTGTTGATTGTCAGGAAGAAAAACTTACCTGGTTCACTAATGCGCTTCAGGGAAGGAAACTGCCATGCTTACCTGGTTTGGCCTGCATATGACTCCAGACCTACAGCAATGTGATTGACTCTTCACTGCCCTCTGGACAATTAGAGATGGGCAATAAAAGTCACCTTGATGCCATGAGTATATTTTTTAACAAGTTCAAGTCTAGGGTTCGATGGGAGAGAGACCATGCTTGTGGATTTTGATGACGGGTGGAGAGAAGGTAGCCATGGTCAATCTTAGGATCCTGACTGCAGCATTGGAGGCTTTTGCTGGAGTAGATCAGGAAATCCAGAATAAAGTCAGGTTTAAGAGCCATGGAGGTGGGTGAGGCAGATGGAAAAATCATATTGTTGGGCAGAATTGAAGGCTTCTGTGGATTTGAAACTTCGAGAGTGGTCAGAGTTAGGGGATAGACAAGGTCTGAAGTGTGGACAGAGGCCTGGGGGTGTCAGAGGCCTCAGCTAGGTCAGGGGTCTCAAGGGAAACTTTAGGGCATGCAGACCATATCTAGAGAAAGTCAGGAGAAGTTAGGATGTGAGAGGGTGAAACGTATATCCGGTCCTTTTGTTGGATAGTGGGGACACACTATCATACTGCTTCCATCCACCAGCTCAATGAAAGGCACACAGCTCCTGGATTCAGCATTATTCACCTCGGCTTCATTGTCAATTTTCCTGAGGGTCAGGAAATCTGGCTGCACTCAGCAGACATTTCCCGGTTGGTACGACATGGCCATCATTAAAAATGACAGTCTCCCTCCATCTAGCATATTGATCACCCACCCATTGCTTTTGCTTAAATCAGAAACCTGCAGATTGGAGGTAAGTTTGGGTCATGATTTGTTTTATCAACACTTTCATTTCCCACCTAAACCAAATCAGCTCATTATTTGAGATTAAACTTCTCTGTTAAATCTTGCTGTCCCTCCACAGATGTTACTTGATCTAATGTGCATATTTGGAATTTTGTTTTATATTTCAGCCTTCCAGCATGTACAGTTTTCAGGTTTCACTCACTAATCCTTTCTATTATATATTAACCTGGCTACTGATGTTGCTAGTGTAAATATCATGTGATAGGTTCTTTATGCATCCTGGTCTCCTACAATATCCTATTGTTAACAGTACATTATAGTACTTGATTAAATTAACGTTTTATTGTCTCATAGCTTTCTTCAAATTTGTCTCTCTGCTGTGCGCATTTTTCCTAAATAATAACAGGGAACTCGTAAAATATTTAGCAGAAGTACATTGTGTTTCAATTCCCCTGTTGTATCTCATAACAATTTGAAAAAGGAAATATGAGGAATTTTAGTTTCATTGTTTGCTGTAAGGTGACTTTCTGGTTTTCAGTTGGATAGTCACAGTGTCTGCTCTAGAATGTAAAGATGGCAGTACAAATGTTCCACATCTTTTTGTGGTTCTTACAAATATTGATTCTATTTAATGGCACAGGTAAGTAAATAATCCTTTATAATATTTTTTAAATGCCCGGAGCTGCATGTTAGATAATTTTTAAAAAATTCAGGTTCCACCTGCTTTATCTCCAAAGAAGTTTCTGCATGAAACATTATTGCACTTCTGACAATATTATTTTGATTTTTTTTCCTGCAGTTTAACTTCAGTTCTGCCTTTCGAATATTACAATTAATAACCAGGGCGTGTTAGTTCAGGTTAAAAATACCAGCAAGTATGAGTGCAGATATATTGTATTAGTGTAACTATTAATCTCAATATCAAAGATAATTTCTTCTTTTCATTATATTAGCCAAAACAAACCCAAATTGAAGCCAAAAGATTTTACTTCCAAAGTTTTAAAACTGTTGCTATCTTAAGATTTGGGGAATTTTCTGATAATGAAACTGTCCACACAAAATGAAAGCTTTTGAATAACTTGATAGAAATTTTATTTTGATAACCTCTTAAATTCTAGATTAGCTGTGAGTATATTATTGAACGGTAACATTTACAATTTACTATAAACTTGGAGTTGGATATTTAATATACTATTAAGTCACACAATTGATAGAGATTGCTTGAGCATCTTTCTTATCTTATTTCATTTACTATCAGTCTAAGCTGAGATGCTAGAGTATCCTCATTACCCATTCTCACCAGCAGGGCATCCAAATCATTTAAAGGTCCTGTGATGAATACACTGTGGTAGAATATCCCACTGTAATTTACCACTTGGTCAGTCACAGTATTCTAATCTATTCTGATGCCGAAACAAAAGGTGGGCAGAAAGGTTGGAGGAGGGGCAAAATGATGAAGCAACATGGAGGGAGTGGACGGAGATAGGTTGGTGAGGTTCGTTCAACTGTGAACTACAAATTCCTGAGAAACAGAGAGGAGCACACCTTACCTTTGAAGGATATCACCCAAAGCAGAATAAAAGGGAGCTTTTTATACATATATAACTGTCAGCTCCTTCAGAATTATAATCAGGGTACTATGTATACTGTTGGTCATCAATCATCATTTTAAAAGATTCTGCCAATCCACATTCCCCTCCAAGCCATACTGAACTTGTTTGGAAATATATCACCTCTTCCTCACTCTCATTGGGTCAAGATCCTAGGGCTCCCTCCCCAACAGCACTGTGAGTGTCCCGACATGCTGACAACTGCAGCAGTTCAATAGGCGGCATACCACCACCTTCTCCATGGTAATTAGGGATCGGTAATTAATGTTGGCCTAGCTAGCATTGCTCACATCCAATGGATGAATTTAAAAAGTCCCTATTTCTAGTTACTCAGTTGAATGAAAATCATCCAGGTTGTCTCGTGCATTATGTATAAAAACTACCTTTTTATTTTTCTGCATTTTTGATATTAGACTGAAATTTGGAAAGGACCGTTTTAAAAATCCAAAGATTATGGGAGGAATTACTATGCTTTTAAAAGCAATGAACCAACACATATTGTAAGCAATGTTCACACTGCCAAGTATTCGACCAGTAGGGGAAAATTAGTTGCAGATGAATTGGCATTAGCGGGTTTGAATGGATGAGAATTGGCTAGCAATCAATCTGTACAGTGGTGACCATTTGTCAATGACAAAGGTCCTCACCTGTCAATCTATGCTTTTGGTTCCTGGATAGTGGAACAGCTTGTGGGTGTGAATGAAATGGCCAAAAGCCTTCAAACCTCCGCAAAGGTGAGGCAATGTAAGCCCCTTTCAGTAAAATTATCTAAAGCCTTATTTCCCCTCACTGATTTCTGTAAGTTTGAATTTTGACCAATAAATCAGACACTTTATAATTTGTAAACCACTCATTCTGTACCTCATGTGAGGTAGCAACAGTACCTGGAGAAGAGAAATTGAAGATCCGCAAAACTTGTAAAGCAAAAAGGATTATCTCAGTGAATCTAGTGGACAGGGGCCTTTCCACTTTTTCCCTCTACCCATTATACCATCATTTTTGCGTATTTGCAGATGTGCAGAGGGAGTTTTATAATGAGGATAGAGTTTTAACTAGAAGAGTTATAGGTCAACAGTTCATAGTTGTTGACCTGCATCTAGAACCTATTCATTTGTGATAAATAGTTATTCTTGTGAAGTACAGAAACATGGTTCATGCTTTTTGTTACCTGGGTCTAAAAAAGTTTAGTAAATTGGGGAACTTCGTGCACTTCAATCATTTCTTTAACATTTATGATGGTTCTGGGAATAGTGGGGCTTGATTTCCAGTGTACTTCCCGGTGAGGCATAACAGATGCTTAATATTATCTTCACTAGTACAGTGGTGAATTAGCAAATAAAAATATAAACATTCTAATAAATGTGTAGATATATGCTTTAAAAGGCCACAAGAAAAATATTAAAGGTGTCAGGAAGTATGGAGAGAGAGCAAAAGTACAGCATTGAAATAAGAGATGGGCCATGATCATATTGAATAGTTGAGCTGTCTTGATGGGCTGAATGGCCTACTCCTGCCTGATTTTCAATATTTTGATGTTTTCCTCTACACTATTTACAAAGGACACCATACATCACCTCTGAATAGCTAGCATTTTGATTGCAATAACATTGGCATGAATTATAATTTTTAAAAATATCCTTGTGATTTATTTAATTTATTTACGATTTTCAAAGTAGTTACACTCATATTGATATATAAACACACGAGTAGTACATATCAGGTGCATGCTGCTATTAATATGTCCAAGTACTAATCTCAAGATTACATTGAATGAAGTGAAATCTGTTTTACCCTCTAAAACAACATAAGTCTACATTTTGATGTATTGGTCTTGGTCAATATTCACCCCTCACCTACCACAACTGACCATGTGAGAGATGAGCATTGAAATTTATACTGTGTAGTCCTTGACTCTGATCCAAGATAGAGACTGTAAGCTCTCTTTCTTCATTTCAGCTATGAAAGAACCTAAAGAGCCACAAGATGTGAAATTCGTTTCCCAGAATTTCCAAAACATACTTCACTGGAAAACAAGAAATGAGACGGAAAATATCATTACATACTTTGTGCAACATCGACTGTATGTATTTTAACAAGATGGTCCAAATTTTATGGCAAAACAAATGACTTCTTTTTCAACTTTTTGTAATATCATTATGACAGTATAAATGAAGAAACAATAAATGCTAATTCTCTTATTGCAGAAATGGGAAACCCTGGTTAAACAAAACAGATTGTTGGGGCATCAAGGAAACTTTCTGTGACCTCACACAAGAGACAAATCCATTTTATGAAAAATTTTTTGCAAGAGTGAGAGCAAACTCATTTAATGAATTCTCAAACTGGACAGAAAGTGAGGCATTTTGCCCAATGACAGACAGTAAGTATGTTTCTCACTAACACTGAATATAATTTAACATTTTATCTCAATGCTGTTCATTGTTACAATGGACTATTAAATATGACCAGAGAACCTTAGTGTTCAGAAGTCTTTGTTTTATTACTAAATTCAATACAATGTATTCCATCCGAACTTCCTCTTCTGTATTCCGTCACAGCAGTACTCAGGTCAGTAGGGGGAGAGCTTTGGGTTGGGATTCACTTCACTGCCAGAAGGCATCTTCCATTTTCCAATGTTACTTTTGTGCATCATGTTATTAATAACTATTGATGATGTATGTACTTCACTAAGATTTAAAATAACAAAACTTGATTAAGAACAGGAGGATAATTTTCAACTCTGTTTAGACAGTAATGGACTGTGTTGAGTACCATTGTTAATAATGTGTCTTGTGTTACATAGCTGGGTGGAGTTATTGTCCATCAAACCCAACTGCCTTCAAACTAAGCTCCAATGTGTAATGCTGAACTGACTTCCAAACAGTGGGACTGAATAGAATCTTTGGTCTATAGCTTGGTATCGTATAAAGACGGGGTCCTCCTTGTCCTCACCTCCTACCCCACCAGTCTCCACATCCAATTCATCATCCTTAAATGCTTCCGCCAACTCCAACTAGACCCCAACACCAAGAACAAGAACATCTTCCCCTCCCCATTCCTCTCTGCCTTCCGCAAGGGTTGCTCCCTTCACCAGTCCTTGGTTTGTGCTACTCTCCCCACCAACACCCCCGAACTCCCAGGTACCTTCCCCTGCAACCGGAAAAGATGCAAAACCTGCCAGCACACCATCCCCTCACCTCCATCCAGGGCCCCACACAGTCCTTCCAGGTGAGACAAAGGTTCACCTGTCTCTCCTCCAACCTAGTTTATTGCATCAGGTGTTCCCAATGTGATCTCTCTACATCGGGAGACCAAGCGTAAATTAAGAGAACGATTCACCGAGCATCTCAGTGAGGCCCATGGGGCTGACCTGAGCTCCTAGCCACCGCCCATTTCAATTTCCCTTCGCACTCTCTCTCTGATATGATCATCCTTGGCCTCCTCCACTGTCACAACAAATCAGACCGCAAGTTGGAGGAACAACACCTCATCTTCCACCTGGGCAGCCTACAATATGGTGGACTCAACACTGAGTTCTCCAATTTCAAATAACCTCCCTCCCATCACCTGACTCCCTTCCCAACCCCTCACCCCACCCTTCCATTCCTCTCATCGACCCTTTCTTCTAGCCACCAATTGGATTCATTCCTCCAATCGACCAATCAGATCGTACCCTCTACCCATGTTCATCAATCCCCATCTCACCACCCTGACCCCCAGTCCCTTTATCTGCAGCTCCCTCTACACCCACTCCCAGTCCTGAAGAAGTCTGAAATGTCAACTTCTCCACCTCGTGATGCTGCCTGGCTTGCTGAGTTCTTCCAGCCTCCTGTTTGGATTCCAGCATCTGCAGTTTTTTTTCTCTCTAGCCACGTTATTAAAAGGTGCATCCGGACCATGAGTGTACTTGAATGCTCAATAAAATTAGGTATTAATTGAAAGTTATGTTTAAATTAAAGTTTATGGTATTAGCACTGGTAGCAAAAAGCCATGTTATGACAATGCCATCATTATTTTTGACACAGCACTCATTGGCCCTGCAGAGACAGAGGTGATTTCCTTTGAAACATCAACCCTTGTTAAGGTGATTGCTCCCTGCACAGTGTTAAAAAAACAGAGTGGCAGCCTGAAATCAGTGGAAGATATATATCACAAAGTAAAATATGATATAACAGTGTCAGTCAAAGCACAGGATCAGGTAAGGGTTTTGCCTTTTTTTATTTTTTATTTCATTAATTGAATGTATAATGAGATTATTACTCACTAATTATTCACCTAACTGTCAGATTGGTTCAGAGCAGCTGAGGACTTATATTACTAACAATAAAACATTTGGGATCCATCACTTAAGTCCTGGAACAACCTACTGTGTTTCTGTTCAAATAAGGGTTCCACTCTACAGTATGGTTGGTAAACCAAGTAAAGAACAATGTGAGACTCTAACAAGTGAGTAGCCCAGTTTGTTTCACTGTTTCAATACAGGTACTTCAGTGATATTTAACATGCATTAACTCACTGTGTTCTAATCCACAGGGCCAAAAACTAGAATAATCCACTTAGTGATAATCTGTTCAGCATGTGGGGCACTAATCCTGGTTACACTTTCAATTTACTTATACTTTAAGTACTTCAATGCCCCTGAAACACAACTACCTGCAATGTTGACAACCTGGAATAGGAAGGAGCTAGAAAGTGCTGTGTTTATACCTCAAATTATTGAATCAACAAATATTGCCAAATGGGAATTTACAAAAGCCTCAAAATATCCTAGACTTCCACTGTTACAAAATAGACATGAAGCACATGTGCAGCATTGTAAAAAATACATCAACATTGAATCTTCAGGTAGGTTCAGAAACAGAGATTTTGACCATAACTCTACGCATCAGGGTACCATTATATTTTATGAGTACCTTGAGCAGCCTCAATTTATTTGTTCTGAATACACACAGTTAGACGCAGAACCTGACACTTCATTATATGTAGACCAGCAAGAAGAGAACATCAGGTTGCAATGGACTTCCCCAGACTGCTGCCAATGCCATTCCAAAAAGGAATTCCAGGTTCTGGAGACAGGACCTTTTCAAAAAACAACAGAGATTTCTGCACCTGGATATCCAGACTACGTCAATGAAGACTTGTGCGAGAATCCAATTTTGAAGAACTGGGGACTGATCATCCAACAAATGGATATAGTTTGAAATTTTTATAAATGCAAAGTCTCAAATAAAAGACATTTTACCTGGACCAGAGTAAGCACTGTAAATTTGTAGGCCTTAAACCTGGGAGATTTTAGTTATTTCTAAAATTTTGTTAAAAAAATCAAGATCCAGAAGAGTCTTTAACCTATCAAAGCTCTGTTCTCCTGCTGTAAAATGTAACTGAATTTTCCATGGTCGTCATATATTCGTGCTCACTGCATTGCTGGTATTAACATTCTAAGTTAACGCGTTTATCCTATTCATTTACAATACATTCATTTAAATAATTCATCATATTCTCCCCTAATTGGTCTCATTCAAAGTTGTAAACCTTGAGCATTTCTAACTTTATTTTTTGGTAACCTATCTGCTTTACTGGCATTGACTTTGTCAGTATTTGTTCACTTTAATCTAGACATTCCTTGGTGTGTCAAACCCTCATATCAGAACTGAGTACCCTGCCAATTATAAGAAATCCTTTACTACAGGCTGAAATAAAAAAGTACTTTTCCATGTAGCCGCTTGGAAAAGGCACTATATTGTGGAACCAAAAGTGATCCTTAGAAGGGAAAGAAAGAAAGACTTGCTCTTAACATAAATAAAAACAAAATTCTGTGGATACTGAAAATCTGAAATGAAAATTGTGCTGTTAATATTCAGTAGGTCTGGCAGCATAGAGTCACAGGGATGTACAGCATGGGAATAGATCTTTTGGTCCAACCCATCCATGCTGACCAGATATCCCAACCCAATCTAGTCCCACCTACCGACACCCAGCCCATATCCCTCCAAACCCTTCCTATTCATATACCCATCCAAATGCCTTTTAAATGTTGCAGTTGTACCAACCTCCATCACTTTCTCTGGCAGCTCATTCCATATATGTACCATCCTTTGTGTGAAAAAGTTGGCCCTGAGGTCTCTTTTATATCTTTCCCCTCACACTCTAAACTTATTCCTTATACTTCTAGACTCCCCGACCCCAGGGAAAAGACTTTGTCTATTTATCCTATTCATGCCGCTCATGATTTTATTAACCTCTATAAGGTCACCCCTCAGCCTCCCGTGTTCCAGGGAAAACAGCCCCAGCCTGTTCAGCCTCTCCCTACAGCTCAAATCCTCCAATCCTGGCAACATTCTTGTGAATCTTTTCTGAACCCTTTCAAGTTTCACAACATTCTTCCGATAGGAAGGAGACCAGAATTGCACGCAATACTCCAAAAGTGGACTAACCAATATCCTATATAGCCTCCCAACATGGCCTCCGAACTCCTGTCCTCAAAACACTGACTAATAAAGGAAAGCATTATCAAATACCTTCTTCGCTATCCTATCTACCTGCAACTCCACTTTCAAGGAGCTATGAACCTGCACTTCAGGTCTCTTTGTTCAGCAACACTCCCTAGGACCTTACCGTTAAGTGTATAAGTCCTGCTAAGATTTGCTTTCCAAAATTCAGCACCTCACATTTATCTAAATTAAATTCCATCTGCCACTTCTCAGCCCATTGGCCCATCTGATCAAGATCCTGTTGTAATCTGAAGTGACCTTCTTCGCTGTCCACTACACCTCCAATTTTAACGTAGTGGACCCAGCACCGATCCTTGTGGCACTCCACTGGTCACAGGCCTCCAGTCTGAAAAACAACCCTCCACCACCACCCTCTGTCTTCTACCATTTGAGCCAGTTCTGTATCCAAATGGCTAGTTCTCCCTGTATTCCATGAGATCCAGCCTTGCTAACCAGTCTCCCATGGGGAACCTTGTCGAATGCCTTACTGAAGTCCATATAGATCACATCTACTGTTCTGCCCTCATCAATCCTCTTTGTTACTTCTTCAAAAAACTCAATCAAGTTTGTGAGACATGATTTCTCTCACACAAAGCCATGTTGACTATCCCTAATCAATCCTTGCCTTTCCAAATACATTTACATCCTGTCCCTCAGGATTCCCTCCAACAACTTGCCCAACATTGATGTCAGGGTCACTGGTCTATAGTTCCCTGCCTTAACCTTAACACCCTTTTTAAACAGTGGCACCATGTTAGCCAACCTCTAGGCTTGTGGCACCTCACCTGTGACTATTGATGATGCAGATATGTCAGATATGTCAGCAAGGGGACCAGCAATCACATCCCACAGAGTTCTAGGGTACACCTGATTGCGTCCTGGGGATTTATCCACCTTTATGCATTTCAAGACATCCAGCACCTCCTCCTCTGTAATATGGACATTTTTCAAGATGTCACCATCAATTTCCCTACATTCTATATCTTCCATGTCCTTTTTCAACGTAAATATTGATGCAAAATACTCGTTTAGTATCTCCCCCATCTCCTGTGGCTACACACAAAGACTGCTTTTCTGATCTTTGAGGGGCCCTATTCTTTCCCTCGTTACCATTTTCTCCTTAATGTATCGGTAAAAACCCTGTGGATTCTCCTTAACTCGGTTTGCAATTTTGTGGAGACAGATAAACAAACTGATGTTGTGAGTTCAAGATGCCTCTTCTTCAGAACTGCATTTATTTAGATCTTTTAACAGACATTTGATGTTTCAAAGTACTTTCAAAACATCATCACTGACTTGGTGAAAGAGACATGGCAGTAAATGTGCACTCAGCAAACTCCCACTATGAACATTGTGATAATGATCTGGTAATCAACTGTGCTTGAGTCTGGGAGGGTCACAGCTCAGTTGACTGGTTTGTGATGCAGTATGATGCTAACAGCAAAGGTTCTTTATCCCACACCAGCTGAAGTCACTGTGAAGGTTCCACCTCACCCCTCACCTAAGCTACGGTGGTCTGCAGGTTAAACCACTGCCAGTTGTGTCTCTCTAATGAGACAGCAGGCCTATGGCAGCTTCATATTTTAACTGAAATATAAGCATGAACCATGCTATCGGGGAAACTCTCAACCCTTATCTCCAATGTAGTTAGTGTGAGATCATGTACATCAACCTGAGAGAGTAGCCAGATTCTTGGTTTAAATTTTCATCCCAAAAACAGCACCGCTGTCATTGCAGTGCTCATTCAGTACTTCATGCACTGAACTTTGTAGTCAAGTCCTGTAGTGGGACTTGAATCAGAGATAAGTGTGTTAACAATTATGTCAAAAATCACACAACATCAGATTATAGTCCAACAGGTTTAATTGAAAGCACACTAGCTTTCGGAGTGTCGCTCCTTCATCAGGTGTCAGTGGAGGGCTCAATCCTAACACACAGAATTTATAGCAAAAATTTACAGTGTGACATAACTGAAAGTCTACATTGAAAAATTGATTGTCTGTTAAGCCTTTCATCTGTTAGAATATCATGATTGTTTCACTTCTTTTATGTGTAAAACACAAAACCTTTTTTTAAAAAGTTGCATTCTCAGGTTAGCTGTTAACAATGGTGATAGCTAGACAATATGTTGAAGGTAAAAATCCTCCCCCACTCACCCATTGTACTCTATGCTACTCTCTCCCCACCCCCACCCTCCTCTAGCTTATCTCTCCACACTTCAGGCTCTCTGCCTTTATTCCTGATGAAGGGCTTTTGCCCGAAACGTCGATTTTGCTAAAGCTCCTCGATGCTGCCTGAACTGCTGTGCTCTTCCAGCACCATTGATCCAGAAGATGTTGAAGGTGTTGGCCCCCTGTGTTCTCTGTCTATGCCATGATGTTTAGATTGATTCTAATCTAAAAAGTGAGATAACGGAGTTTAACATAAATGCATGCAGTTTTTGAGCAAAGTACAATGTAACCCTGCAAGTCATACACTTATGTCATACACTGTGGCAAAAATTGTCATAAATTTATAGGCTCCTACCAACTCACCAGCGCTACAGGTATTCCTCTCCTCTCACTCCTACCAAGACTGCACTCACTGGCTGTTCCTACTCCATCATTTGTGTGAAAAGACAAACTTCACCTCTTTCATTCTGATAACAACTTGTGAAATGTGAATGTGCAAGGGCCTAGTCTTGGACAGCAGATCATTCAACATCTAAAAAGAGACGTGTTAAAATTTCAAGTCTAGAGTTTACATTCAGTTCTTATATTGCAGCTAAAAGCATGTTTTTCATTCCAAGAAGTGTTGAGTGATTTCTGACATTTCCAGTATTTGCACATTCTTTTTTCTTTTTATATGTAATAATATAAACATCCAGCAAGAGGCATAAGGTCTTGGAGACACTCATTTATCGAGTTACTCACTGGTATGGGAAGAAACATAATATATCACCTTAGCACTGAGTTCCTTGAATTTGTGATGAATAGTTTGACTCCAAAATGGTGACTTCAACACGTCTAACACAATCCATGCCAGACATTATTTGGTAAAAGCATCAGTGCATGTAATAAATCCTCCAAAAGTACACAGAGTAGATACATTGTGACATCCATCAATGCCGAACTCAGATTTGGGAATGGTGCTAGCATTTTGGAGCTCAACACTCCAACTAAAACTGTCTCTTAAACTTGCACAGCGTAACACATGCTGGAAGGTAGCCCACCCAGCTCCAACTCTCCCAATACAATTCAAAGGGATCATCAACTGATCACTAGTCAGTTGGTGATATTGGCAGTTACTGTGACTATAGAAGTGATTGATTGTTCCTAGAGTTCTTCAAACATGCTAAAATCTACAGTGGTGACTCTTGATAAAGGACGTTATCTTTGAGATTCAGCACAGACCACTTGCTATGGAGTCATACAGCACAGATACAGATCCTTTGGTTCAACCTGTTTGTGCCAACCAGAAATCCCAATCTGACCTAGTCCCATTTGCCAGCATTTGGCCCATATATCTTCAAACCCTTGCTATTCACATGCTCATCCAGATGCCTTTTAAATGTTGTAATTGGACCTGCTTCCATGACTTCCCCTGGCAAGTCGTTCTGTATGCCCACCACCCTCTGCATGAAAAAGTTAACTCTTGGGTCTTTTTTAAATCTCTAATTTTGGACTCTCTCACTCGAAAAATAACCTTGGCTATTCACCCTATCCATAACCCTTGTGATTTTATAAACCTTTAAAAGATTACCCCTTAGCCTCCCAAAGTCTAAGGAGAAAAAGCAACAGCCTATTTAGTGTAGCCCTCTAACTCAAGCCCTCCAGTTCCAGCAGCATTCTTGTAAATATTTTCTGCACCCACTCAAGTTTAACAACCTTCTTCTTGTAGAAGAATGACCAGATTTAAATGCAGTATTCCAAAAGTGGCCTCACCAATGTCCTGTGCAGCTGCAACATGATGTTCCAATTTCTATACTCAATACATTAGCCAATGAAGGCAAGCATGCCAAATGCTTTCTTCACCAACCTGTCTATTTGCAGCTCCATTCTCAAGAAACTATGCGCATGCACCTCTCGGTCTCTTTGTTTGGCAACACTCCCTAGGGCCCTTACATTAACTGTATTGCCTTACCAATTTATCATGTCGATCTAAATTAAATTCCATTTGCCAATCCTCAGCCCATTAGCCCATCTGATCATGTCCCATTGTACTCTGAGATAACCTTACTGTCCACTTCACTATGTAGTTTGGTGTCATCTGCAAATGTACTAACCATACTCCTCTGTTCACATCCAAAACATTTACAGGGGAACCTCGATTATCTGAATGAGATGGGCGGGCACTATTTTGTTCGGATAATCGATTATTTGGTTAATCAATTAATGCCTTTCCTCTGGGGCTCGGAGTTTTTAAAGTCTGCTCCCCATTCAGGAGACTGCAGCAGCACACAGCACGCGAACCCCCGACCCAAACACTGCCCACTGCCTCCTACCCGACCCCCAACCCAGTCCGTCCAACACCACCCCCACCCACACGAATCCCCTGTTCACCCCACCTCTCCGGGGCAGCCGGACTCTACATCAACAACATGACTGCTGCTGCTGCTGCTGCTGCTGCTACTGCTACTGCTGCTGCCTTTGTAGGCTAAGTCTCCAGTTAGCGCACACACACGCACACCATTTTAGACAGTTTCCACGTTTGCCCTGTACAGGACAATGTTGGAGAGAGTAGCTGGGGGGACAGTTGGTTAGGGTACATCCCTCTGTAGAACTCCAGGGAAAGTGTGGGGAGAGAAAGAGAGCGGGAGGTTAGTCATTTGGAGACGATGCCTGTTTAATCACGGTAAACAAAAGACGCAATTACTATTGGAAACAAGTCTTTGCTGTAATGTTTCTATCCGGACCTCGAGATCTCCTTCGGATAATCCGATTTTCGGATAATTGGTATTCGGTAAATCGAGGTTCCTCTGTATATAAGTGACAAAAGCAGTGGACCCAGCACCGATCCTTATGGCACACCACTGGTCACAGTCCTCCAGGCTGAAAAGCAATCCTCCTCCACCACCCTCTGTCTACTACCTTGAAGCTAATTTTGTATCCAATTGGCTAGTTTCCCCCAGATCCCATGTGATCGAACCTTGCTAACAAGTCTACAATGTGGAACCTTGTCAAACGCTTTGTTAAAGTCCATATAGACAACGTCTATTGTTCTGTGTTCGTCAATCTTCTTTCTCATTTTATTAAAAAACTCAAGGTCCTGAAACACGATTTCCCACAGACAAAGCCATTTGACTATCCCTAATCAATCCTTACCTTTCCAAATGCATGTAAATCCTGTCCCTCCAAATTCCCTCCAACAACTTCCCTACCATTGACATAAGGCTCATTGGCCTATAGTTCCCTGGCTTGTCCTTACCACTTTTCTTAAATAAAACCACCACATTAGCCACCCTCCAGTCTTCTGCCACCTCAGCTGTGGCTGTCGATGATATAAATACTTCGGCAAGGTATTCAGCAATCTCTTCCCTGGCTTCTCATAAAGTTCTGGGAAACACCTGATCAGGTCCCAAGGATTTATTTACCTTTATACATTTTAAGACCTCCAGCACCTCTGCTTCTGCATTATAAACTCTTTTTGAGACATCACTATTTATTTCCCCAAGCTTCCTAGCTTCTGCAATAAACACTGAAGTGAAATATTTGGTTAGTACCCCACCCATCTCAGGTGGTTCCACACAGATGGTCATGTTGATCTTTAAGGGATCCTATTCTCTCCCTAATTACTCTTTTGCCCTTAAGGTACTTTTAGAATTTCTTTGGATTCTCCTTAACTCTATTTGCCAAAACTATCTCATGTCCCCTTTTTACCATCCTGATTCCTCACAGAAGTATATTCCTACTGCCCTCATACTCCTATAGGGATTCACTAAATCCAAGTTATCTATAGATATATGCTTCCTTCTTTTTCTTCACCTGAGCGTCAATTTGTCTAGTCATCCAGCATTCTCTACACATACTTACTTTGCCCTTCATATTAACTGAACTGTCATTATCTAATTCTTAAAGGCCTTCCATTTTCCAACAGTCTCTTTACCTGTAAATAGCCTCCTGCAATAAACTTTTGAAAGTTCCTGCCTAATACTGTCAAAATTGACCTTTAGAATAAAACCTAAAGTGCTGGAAAAATAAGCAGATCTGGAAGTTTAGTAACATGAGAAATGAGGAACAGAGAATGACAGCAAGTGACAGAGAGAGAAACACACCTCAGAATACACAATCAGAATTAGATGTTAAAAGATAACAAAATTAAAATCTCCGGATGGGATTTTAAATGGATCTGATTGATATGGGCTGTGGCAACGTGTGTAAGAGAACCAGGAAACAAGCTTTTTCTTATTTGACCCTGGGATGCGAGCATCATTAGTGAAGCCAGCATTTAATGGCTGTCCCTAATTGGCGAGAAGGCAGGTGAGAGTCAATCACATTGCTGTAAGTCTGGAGACACACATAGGCTAGACAAAGTAAGCACGACAGTTTCCTTCGCTAAGTGACATTAATGAAACAGATGGATGTTTTCCCCAACAATGGTTTTGTGGTCATCAGCAGATTCTAAATTCCAGATTTTTTTTTGCTTGAATTCAAACTTTGCCATTTACCATGCTGGGATTTGAACCTGGATCCCCACAATATTACCTGGGTCTCCAGCTTAATAGTTTATTGACAATACCACTAGGCCATCTTGGCATCAGGTGCATTGCGCTCCATCTTTTATGTTTTTCATGAGTGGCATAGTGAGATTCTCATTTGGCATCGGTGAGATGTCAATTGATGGGGATGATTGCTTGTTAACAGATACCTTGTGAACATCACAACTCACCTCAATAATATTCAGCTTCCCATACTACCAAATTTGCCAAACAAGCTTGATATTTGGACAACCTGACATGGAAGTGTGTAACTGGCAGATTCAGCTCACTGCTTGTCCCTGCTGGGGTCAGTGAGGTACCCATCAGTCAAGGGCAGCCTCCCATTCCTGTCCAGGGGTTTGGCCATGGTCAGACATCCAGTCAGAGTTTCTCAGTCAGGGACACCTTGCATCTGCAGTCCAAAGAGCAGACCATGGTCAGTCCTGTGGCTCCTATGGCATCTTAAGGCGAATGCCCATTCATAAACACCAGTCAGTGGTTTGAGCAGAACTTGTCTGGAGCTGTCCAGTCAAGGAGTAGACCACATTTAGTCAGTTCACTCTGCCATAGGATCTAAGGGAGCAAATGAACTGGAGCTCACCACAGATTGGAAGTGCTGTGTAATGATTGAGAGTGATGGCAGGATTTCTGGAAGTGGAATGAAGAGTGGTACTTTCTCAGTCAGCGGGATGTGGATGTCTGGGTGTCCCTGCAAGCGCAGTCCTGTTCTCCTCCTGCAAGGGTGGGGATTCTCTCCTCATGGAGGATAAGGACATGGATGTCAGGCACATTCTCCACTCTGCCCTGGAATGGGCTATGTTCTCTTGTAATGAGAAAATTAGGGCGGGGGAGGTGAGTTGGCAATACGGCAGTTAGGGCCGGGCATATGGGGCAAAGGTGGTGAAACGTACTGAAGGGCTGAAGAGGGAGCTCAGAGGGCATTCATGCAGGAAGCTAAGGGGCAAGAATGGGTGAGAGGAAGCAACAATGAGAGTGGTGGGACAAGAGGCTTAATGGGAGGTTTGTGTGTGGCACTAATAGTGTGAGTGTGAGATGGCAGACTGAAAGGTGTGGCACTTACCTGGCAGAATGGAGTAGGTCATTAACCTTTTTTCCCATACTGCTGGCTGCTCCTGGAGATGGCACGGACCCGAGTGACAACGTCAGAGTAGCTTGGCACAGGCTGGTGAGATGGCCTCCTTCAGTACCCCGACAGTGAAACAAAATGCCATCCTACATTTCTCCAACATCTTATGCATATGTTGCTGATCAAGAAGGGCAACTTCGGGATACCAGTGCTCATCCGGGCACACTGTGTGGTACTTTAAAGATGGTGCAGGGGATGCAGTGCTCAGTGTATTTTGCCAGAGCGGCGAGGAGAGAAGGAGTGGTGAAGCGAGGGCTGCCGGGAAGGGTGAGTTTTCCCGCATTAAAAGGGTCTTACCTCGCAAGTCTGGCCGCCATTTGCTGAGATGTGCGAGAGAGGAGCAAAAGACTTCTGGGGAGTCATATATACTTGTGTGGTTGCTTTACCCGAAACACTACTCGGATAGTGTCTCCCATCCACCCTCCTCCTCTAACCAGAAAAAAAGGTTCTGTGCTCCAGATTGGTAAGGTAACGAGTTTATTCTTTATTCCTTTTTCTCAACAGTCTCTTTGGGAATTTAGAATAGTGGGGATGGAGGTGAGGGCAGTTGAATGTTCCTCCTGCAGAATGTGGGAGGTAAGGGTCACCACTAGTGTCCCTGCTGACTACATCTGCGGGAAGTGCACCCAATTCTAGCTCCTCGAAAACCGCGTTAGGGAACTGGAGCTGGAGCTGGATGAACTTCAGATCATTCGGGAGGCAGAGGGGGTTATTGAGAGGAATTACAGGGAGGTAGTCACTCCTCAGGTACAAGAAAAAGGCAGATGGGTTACATTCAGGGGACGGAAAGGGAACTGGCAGGCAGTGCAGGGATCCCCTGTGGCCATTCCCCTCAACAATAAGTATACCGTTTTGGATACTGTTGGGGGGTACGACTTACCAGGGGAAAGCAGTGCGGTACAGGGCTCTGGCACAGAGTCTGTCCCTGCTGCTCAGAAGGGAAGGGGGAAGAGGAGCAGAGGAGCAGAGCAGTAGTCATTGGGGACTTCATATTCAGGGGGACAGATAGGAGGTTCTGTGAGGATGAGAGAGACTCATGGTTGGTGTGTTGCCTCCCAGGTGCCAGGGTTCGTGATGTCTCTGATTGTGTTTTTGCAATCATTAAGGGGGAGGGGGAGCAGCCCCAAGTTGTGGTCCACATAGACACCAACGACATAGGTAGGAAGAGAGATGGGGATTTAAGGCAGAAATTCAGGGAGCTAGGATGGAAGCTTAGAGCTAGGACGAACAGAGTTGTTGCCTCTGGTTTGTTGCCCGTGCCACGTGCTAGTGAGGCGAAGAATAGGGAGAGAGAGGAGTTGAACATGTGGCTACAGGGATGGTGCAGGAGGGAGGGTTTTGGATTCTTGGATAATTGGGGCTCTTTCTGGGGTAGGTGGGACCTCTACAAGCAGGATGGTCTTCATCTGAACCAGAAGGGTACCAATATCCTGGGGGTGGGGATATTCGCGAAGGCTATTGGGGGTGGGTTTAAACTAATCCAGCAAGGGGATGGGAACCAAAATTGTAGTTAGAGTATAGAAAAGATTGAGAGTAGGGAGGTCCGAAATCAAGTTTCAGGGATGCAAGATGGCACTGGCAAGCAAGAAGTTGGTTTGAAGTGTGTCTACTTCAAC
>NC_057712.1:91833351-91903295 GCF_004010195.1 Chiloscyllium plagiosum
TTCTGGTCACCACATTATAAGAAGGATGTGGAAGCTTTGGAAAGAGTGCAGAGGAGATTTACGAGGATGTTGCCTGGTATGGAGGGGAGGTCTTACGAGGAAAGGCTGAGGGACTTGAGGCTGGTTTCATTGGAGAGAAGAAGGTTGAGAGGTGACTTAATAGAGACATATAAGATAATCAGAGGGTTAGATAGGGTGGACAGGGAGAGACTTTTTCCAAGTATGTTGACGGCGAGCATGAAGGGGCATAGCTTTAAATTGAGGGATGATAGATATAGGACAGATGTCAGAGGTAGTTTCTTTACTCAGAGAGTAGTTAGGGTATGGAATGTTTTTGCCTGCAACGGTAGTAGATTCGCCAACTTTAAGTGCATTTAAGTCTTCATTGGACAAACATATGGACGCACATGGAATAGTGTAGGTTAGATGGGCTTCAGATTGGTATGACTGGTCGGCGCAACATCAGTAGGACAGGCTAGGCTTGTTCCATTGAAGTTTCGAAGAGTGGGGGATGACTTGATTAAGTTTATAACATCCTGAACAATGCTGACAAAGTGAACCTGGAAAGAATGTATGTCCTAAGGGTTAGTCCAGCATGAAGGGGTGCTACTTTACAATAAAGGGGAGCCCTTTCAGGACAAAGAAACCTTTCCTCACAGAGGATTGTGCAGCTTTGGAACTCTCTGCTCGGCAGGAGATGGAGCAGGGGTCATTGTATATTTTTAATACAGAGGTGGATAAATTCTTGTTGAGTGCAGGAATCAAGGGTTATTGAGGGTAGATTGGGAGAGGGTGGGGTGGGGAATGTGGAATTCCAAACAGGAATCTACCATTGTCTTAGTTGTATTGTGTAGCAGATTTAGTGGAGAGATGGTTTACTTCTGTTTCTGCAAGGTTTGTGAAGGTTTCTATTTTGTATACTCACATATATCTCTGGCAAGAGAACCAGAATTAACATTTTGAGCCCCTATGACTCTTTTTCGGGATTGAAAAAAGGTGGAAACGTGATTGGTTTTATGTGATTGCATCTGCGCAGCTTCCTGCTTGATTTGGAGCTGAAAGAAATGAAACAAATCTGCTTCCAATTTTCAATGATCATTCATTTTTACCTCTGACTCTTCACTCCCCTTACTTGACTTCTCTGTCTCCATTTCCAAAGTGATATTCAAGACAAATCCACCAGCTCCCACAGCTACCTTGCGTAGACATCCTCACATCCTACTTCCTGTGAGGTAAGAAAATGAAGAAGGAGCAACTGGAATTGAAGCAAATGTCAGAAAAAGGTTAAAGAATGAGAGAGATAAGAGATCAAAGCTATCATAGTACAAAGTTGCAGCTGTACAGGGCATTGGTTAGGCCATTGTTGGAATATTGCATGCAATTCTGGTCTCCTTCCTATCAGAAAGATGTTGTGAAACTTGAAAGGGTTCAGAAAAGATTTACAAGGATGTTGCCAGGGTTGGAGGATTTGAGCTATAGGGAGAGGCTGAACAGGCTGGTGCTGTTTTCCCTGGACCGTCGGAGGCTGAGGGGTGACCTTATAGAAGTTTATAAAATCATGAAGGGCATGGATAGGATAAATAGGCAAAGTCTTTTCCCTGGGGTGGGGGAGTCCAGAACTAAAGGGCATAGTTTTAGGGTGAGAGGGGAAAGATATAAAAGAGACCTAAGGGGCAACTTTTTCACACGGGGGTGGTATGTGTATGGAATGAGCTGCCAGAGGAAGTGGTAGCAGTTGGTACAACTGCAACACTTAAAAGGCATTTGGATGGGCATATGAATAGGAAGGGTTTGGAGGGATATGGGCCGGGTGCTGACAGGTGGGACTAGATTGGGTTGGGATATCTGGTCGGCATGGACGGGTTGGACCAAAGGGTGTGTTCCCATGCTGTGCATCTCTATAACTGTATGGAGCAGGCTCGAAGGGCTGAGTGGCCTACTCTTGCTGTTTATTCATATGTTTGCATGTTTGTACATATAATAACAGACAACCATCTTTCCCTGAAAGTTTGCAAAGAATGTCACGGGATCTACTTTTCAGATATCTGGAATAGATTCATGGAGGCATAGAGCTTTTACAGGAAAGCTGTATGGGTCCATTATGCCTGTGCTGGTCATCAAGCATTCTTCTGATCCCATTTTCCACCATTTGGTCCATAGCTTTGTACACAATGGCAGTTAAAATGCTCATTTATATACTTCTTAAATGTCTTCAGGGTTCCTCCTCTACCACTTCTTAGGCAGTGAAACCTCCTGCCAAGTGAAAAAGTCTTCCCTCAAATCTCCTCCAAATCCTTACTTTATAACTATATCTCTCGACAAAGGGAAAAGGTTTCTCTTCATTTACTCTACTGCTCATAACTTTGTACACGCCAACCAGGTACCCTCTCAGGCTTCACTGCTTTAAGAAAAACCCCAGCTCTCAAGTCTCATTCCACAGCTGAATCATTCCATCCCAGGCACCCCATCCTGGTGAATCTCATGTGCACCCTCTCAAGTGTAATCACATCCTTCCTATAGTGACCAGACTGCATTCAATATTCCAGCTAACATTATATACAGCTCTATAATAACCTCCTTGCCTTGACTAATAAAGACAAGTATTGCATATGTCCTTTTAAACACTTTATCTACTTGGCCTGATGCCATCAAGGATCTATGCGTATGAACACTGTGGTCTCAATGATCCTCTGTACTTCCTAGCCTCCTACCACTCATCATGTACCCCCTTTGCTTTGTCAGTCTTCCCAAAGTGTATCACCTCATACTTTTCAGAATTAAATTTAATTTGCCAGTGTCCAGTCCATCTGACCAGCCTGTCTGTATCATTCCATAATCTAAGACTTTTCTCCTCACTGTTTACCACAACATCAATTTTCATGCCATCTGCAAATTTACTAATCATAATCTTACATTCATTCTGGATCATTAATGTATGTAGTTGAAATTAGTGCAGTTGATACAACCCGCATAGGCTTCAATAATGCTGTCATTCAGTGCCAAGACTAATTTTTAGTTCCAGAATTACTAATTGAATTTACATTACAATTTACCGTGGAGGTATTTGAATTTATATTCCCAATCTGAGTTTCTGGATTATTAGTCCCCTAATAGTAGTAGTGTGCCACCATATTCTGCAAAGTCTGAATTTTATGTCCTTTTAAATATACTTTACAAATTAGACAGTTTACATAGAATCATGGTATGTTCACTCTGCAAAAAGGAGGGCATTGTGACCATAATGACCATACTGGCTCTCCTAGGAACAATTGAATTATTGCTATGTTGAATTTCCCTCCATCATGAGGTCAGACATAGGGATATTTGGAGATGTGTGTACAATGCTCATCAGCATTCGCAATTCCTCAAACACTGAGCCAGTCCATGTCTATCTGTTTGTGTTTCAAATTCCACATTCCAATCTAGACCAACAATCCCTGATTCACTGCCTAACAAGAATCTTTCTATGTCTGCCTTAAAAATATTCTGTGACCCTTCCTCCAATCTCTTCTGAGCCAGAGAGTTCCGAAGTTGTAAAACCATCAGAGAATAAAGATTTTCCTTCATCTCTGCCCTGAATAGACAACCTCACATATTAAAACCGAAGAGAAAGCATCCTTTCCACTTACATCTTGTCAAAACCATTGAGATTTTTATACATTTTAATTAAGTTTCTAAATTCCTATAAAAACAAAACCACCCTATCTGACCCATCCTCATGAGAAAATCCACTTCTTCCAGGTATCAATCAACTAAATCGCCTATGAACCACTATTTAAGATGGGGTCTTGTCTATGTGCTGTAAAACTGAAGCATAATATTTTTACTTTAATGTTCAAGTGCACCAACTTGCACTACAATATATGCATAAAAGTGTACCCCGGAACTGTGATAGCGAAGACTCCAGTTTTCTTTCCACTGCATGCTGGTCAGGAATCTCTCTCTTTTGCTGCCTATCATTGATGTATACTGGAAGACTTGGCAGATTGACATTAGACCAACTTTTTATGAATGCATCCACATTGGTCATCAAGTGAAGGAGTGGGACCTGAATCCAGAGCTTAAGCCTCAGAGACAGGAATGCTATCATTGCAGTCCTATCACATAGAATGCTTACAACAGTTGCCAACTCTTGAAAAGCAGAAAATACACTGCAAAGTAAAACCAATGGTCAGGTTGAATAACATATGGAAGCAATAAGCTACAGCAGGATACTGTCAGCAGCTTTTTAAAAAAACAATTACATTATGTACCTACATGAGATAGAAACATTTGTTTTCAAACTTCATACAGTTCAATGAGTACAAGAACCTAAATTTGTACTTTAGCTATGTCAATAAACCAGTGTAACCATCGCTGATTGATAGCCTGAAGTGATGTCAGACATATGATCCTTCAAGCAGACATAATGTGATCATCATTAAAGAGGGGAACGCTCTTAAAAAATAATGTGTTCTCTGAACGTAGAAAATGCTCACAACATCAAATACCCTTGGCTGTTCTGTTCGTATAGTGGTACTGGTACTGAAGCCCTCTCGCTTTATCTGCAATCCAGATAGACATAATACATCTTGTGAAAGCCTTTGAAGATAGGAAGATCTACAGATATTCTACTAATATTTCTCACTCCTTTTGCATCTTCAACAGATTATATGAGCACTTACCTGTTTTTCCGATTATCTGATTTGCTGTTAGCATATCATCTTCTGAGTCATTCCCAAACCAAGCCCCTTCCTAAATGGATGGATCAATAAAACTGAAATTCTTGAGAATCGATAAAATGTGATGGGGTTTCATAATTTGTTTCCTGTTAGGAGTGTGCATCCCACTTTATGTCAATTCCAAATTATACCAAATTCCAATCAAGTTTGAATTTATTATATTGACAATCTGAAAAGCCAATGATACAATCCTATCCTTTGGGAGTATAAGACCGAGGAAAATTAAACAGTTGAGAGGAGAACTGCCAAGCTACTAGCATGTAAAGACTGCCTGAAAAATAGCTCTCTTAAAGGTACCTTTATCAACCAGTCACCTGCGAAGCAGATTTCTCAAGAAGAAGAAAAGAAGACAGGAACACAGAGAAAAACCAAAAGCTTCCTGGTTTTGAGATAAGAAATTTTGTTTTGTAAATGTTAATTGGGAGTTTTATCAGAAGGCTGAAAAAGGGCTTATGCCCGAAACGTCGATTCTCCTGTTCCCTGGATGCTGCCTGGCCTGGTGCGCTTTTCCAGTAACACATTTTCAGATTTATCAGACTAGTAGTATAGAAGGGAATGTAAAAGATAGGTTAGAGGAAGGAGTTTTAAATAGTTGTTAACTAATTATTCTCTGTTATACTTTAAGAAATAAAGTTGCTAATTTTTACTTCAAATTGTTCTAGGACTCTCGAATTTTCACAGATTACTGCACAGGATAAATCTTTTCTGTGTTGCTGGTTTAAATTAAGAAGGAGGGTTTACCCTGTGTCATAACAACGCTAAGACTTAAACTAAAAGGAGAGATTACACAAACAACATTTGTATTCTGTCAAACTAAAAATATTATGGGGTGATTCGATTAAAGATCTCCAGATATTAAGAGTGACTGATTGGACAGGTAAAGAAGAGCTGTTTCTGCTGGTTGAAACCCCAGGATCTGGGGTATAGCCCAAAGATTACAGTTAGGCATGCCAAGAGTGCAGTCAGGAAACATTTCTACACTGAAAGTATGATTGAAGTTTGGAATTCCCATCTGCAAATGGCAATTAATGCTTGAAAAATGCTAATCCTTACATTTAAATTTGAGATTGATAGATGCAACAAAACTATTAAGTGACTACTGTCAAAGGTGGACTTAGTCTCTCTAGTAATGCAGTGATAGTGTCCCTACCTCGTGCCAGAAGGTCTGGACTCATGTCTCATCTCCCACAGAGCTATGCCATGACATGTCTTAAGGTTAACCAAAAATATATGTGTAAAGTTCTGTAACAGATCAGCAATGACTTGTTGGGAGTCAATGGTTTACTTCTATTCCAATATTTAGAACCACATCCTCATTAAAAATGTGTTTGACACCAGTATTTACATTTGACAACAGGCTTTTAATATCTTCAGATCTCGGAGGAAGAAATTATTTGGCAGATCATTTCAAAGAATGTAAAGTAGCTTTGAAATTTCTTAGGTATAATTAGCAAGACAGCATAGATCATGGAGAAAATATTGAAAGCAGAAAGGGGTACAAGCTTAACTGTAGTTCCTATTTGCAAAGGACAGCGATGTGTGGTTTGCTGTAAGGACTTCTGTTCTGCATGTGTGTGAGGAACAGGAAACAAAAGAACATAAAATTCTATCAGCAGCTTGTTTTGTGGTTAACTTGAGACAGAATAAAAAGCAATCATTGAGGTTACTTTGACTTTGCCACCTGTTTCAAGTAGCATTTTATCACTGTGAGTAAAACTGTGCTGGAAGAATTGGCTAACACTCCAGGATTTTCAATTATTATTAATTAAGAAATTTAGCTGCACAACATCAGTATACCTGCACTTTTGACAAAACTTTCTGCCCAATGCTGCTTTTTGTAGACATTGTACCATTGGGGAGTGAACCATATGTAGAAGCATATTATCAGATAACAATTACATTCAGGAAATCTTCATATCTTCAAACAATTAATTTTTAGGAAACGAAGCAGCAAAGTTCAGTGCTTTAGCCATCAGTTTTTTGGTGTTATGGCTATTGTTTTAACTGTAAAATAGTGCTAACGGCAGGTGTGTACATTTCTGGCGTGACCCACACCAGAAATAATTTTAAGAAGATTATTAGCATGCATTGGGAGCATCCATCAAGAGTATGTAGAATAAGTAAACCATGATGCCAGTCAGTGGTAACATTGATTGGATAAAAATATCACCTAACACTCCCTCTCCCATTAACACAGCTCTTAAAATACACTGGTGAATATGAGTTTGGTAGATGAAAGGACCTAACACTAGCAACTCTCCACTCCTTGAAAGTGGAGTCGCAAGTAGATAGGATAGTGAAGAAGGCATTTGGTATGCTTTCCTTTATTGGTCAGAGTATTGAGTTGGGAGGTCATGTTGCGGCTGTACAGGACATTGGTTAAGCCACTTTTGGAATACTGCATGCAATGCTGGTTTCCTTCCTATCGGAAAGATGTTGTGAAACTTTAAAGAGTTCAGAAAAGATTTACAGGGATGTTGCCAGGGTTGGAGGATTTGAGCTATAGGGAGAGGTTGAGTCGGTTGGGCTGTTTTCCCTGGAGCATCAGAGGCTGAGGGGTGACCTTATAGAGGTTGATAAAATCATGAAGGGCATGGATAGGATAAATAGACAAAGTATTTTCATGGTGTGGGTGAGTCCAGAACTAGAGTGCATAGGTTTAGGGTGAGAGAGAACAGATATAAAAGAGACCTAAGGGGCAACTTTTTCACACAGAGAGTGGTACATGTATGGAATGATCTGCCAGAGGAAGTGGTGGAGGCTAGTGCAATTGCAACATTTAAAAGGCATTTGGATGGGTTTATGAATAAGAGGGGTTTAGAGGGATATGGGCCGGGTGCTAGCAGGTGGGGCTAGATTGGGTAGGGATATCTGATCGGCATGGATGGGTTGGACTGAAGGATTTCCGTGCTGTATATCTCTAAGACTCTATGACTCTAGCACTATTTGAAAGGATCATCAGCCAGCATGGAATCCTGTCAAGGTTATGACACACAGGAAGGCATATGACCTGCCGTGTTTGTGCAGGTTCTTGGTACCCAGCTTTATCCCAACTTCTTAATCCAGTGCTATCGGTTGCAACTCTTCAAGTAGACCGCCAATCATAATTTTTTAATGTTATTTGAGTTTTCTTTTATAATTTCACTGGATGTCGGCACCACTGGCAATGCTAGCATTTATTGCTCATCCCTAATTACCCTTAAAATAGGTGTCTCTGCCTCTCCCACCCTTTCGGACATTGGGTTCCAGGTGACTGCAACACTCTGGGTGAAAAATATGTTTCTTTGTCACATATCTAATCCTTCCACCAATTACATTGATTTACATCCACTGGTTATTTACTTCTGTGCTAACGGTACTTTGGGGTTGGGTACTGATTGATGTTTATTGTTGTGATTACATCGGTGTACGATAGTTTTTGGAGGGTTAGGTTGCTAACATCTGCATGGGGTGATGTGGCAGGTGCTGTCAGACAGTGTTCTGACATCTATGATTCTTTACAAACTAAAACACAGCCTCCAGATATGGACAGCCACTTAGCCACCTCAATATGTAACATGGCAGAGACAATACAGAGAGGCATCAAGTAGCAGTTCGAACAGGAAGGAAGATGCTGTCACCTACCAGCTCATGGAATGGCGTCGCTCCGAAAGCTAGTGTGCTTCCAAATAAGCCTGTTGGACAATAACCTGGTGTTGTGTGATTTTTAACTTTGTACACCCCAGTCCAACACCGGCATCTTCAAATCATGCCTCTTATGGTGCCATCGTAGGTAGAAGTACCTCAGTTCAAATCTTACATACAAAAAGAGGAATAAAAAGAAAAGTAATTGCATTACATTACAGTGATTGATAGACTAAGTTAGAAATAAGATTTAAAAGGATAGACATTACAGTCAGATAAACAAGTTACAAATTACAAATAATCATGACATTGCAGTAGCGCAGTGCAGGAGCTTCCACATGTGGTCTGACCATGCATGCCAGACCTCAGTCCAATACCGGTCGCCGCTGCACTCCAAGCCTCTGGTCCGCACCAGCTCTCAGCTGCTTCAAGGTAAGTTTTCTCCGAGACTCACTTCCCCATACTGGCTTCCACTCCAGGATTTGCTTCTGGGGCTCACCAACAACTCCACTCCTCTCTGATAAGTCCAAGTAAATAGCTGAAAAGGAAATTCAGAAAAGAGGGAAAAAAGAAGAGAGAATAAAAGCAAAAGAAAGAAAGAAGAGCAGCCAGAGCAGAGGAGCTCCGGCTGGAGTCTCTTACTCTGCTGCCACCTTGTCTCAGAGAGGCATTGTTATAGAGCCTGTGAGAGTTTCTGTTGATGGGTCTTCAGGATTCTAAGCTGCTCTCCATGAGGTCTGTATGAAATCATCATGAGTAGGTGGTGCTTAAGATAGTCCTCAATAATAAACCTTTCAAATGCTTACATCCTTATATCACAGCTCCCAAGCTGTTTTTCCCATTATGACTATGTTACATCTACATATTACATTTACCATTAACCCATTTCCCCCACATTTCTGGGGTCACATGTTCAGGTTGTTTGGAGGTTTAATTATTCCCAGAAAGTGTTCTCTTTGAATTTTGAAGATTGGTAGCTTCTGGATTAAAGACTGTTTATTTTGATTGTGTTCTGGATGGTTTGGGGTCCGAAAGTCCTGATGAACAGGAGGACCTTTACTTTCTTGGATTTCTTCTGCAAATGACATCTTTATTGCATTATCCTGGAATATGGAATCAGGCAATTTCATCTTGGATATATCATTAGTCTGTAGACATTGGTCATCTCTTCTTAGTGATGGCTTCCCTGAGACTGTATATATCACATCCATCACCTGTTTTAGCAGATTTATTGTTGAAGTTAGTGGACTGTTTAACTTGCAGAGTCACATGGCCACTGACCTTTGGCCTCAGTGGATGCATCATTGATGGAATCACCATGTTCACTTCCTCAGTTCTGCTGCTTCAGCATTGCTTCTTGTTTGGTATGAGCTTTGTCATTATAACAAAGGATTCTTCTAAAGAAACTAAATTCTCTGTTTGGAATTATGTCTTTTCAACTTTCACAACATCTGAGGTCACTTAAACTTGTCACAGCCATTTGTTCATTCAAACTGTGTAGCACCCTATGTTACTTCAATTGGAGATGCAGCATGAGCTCATTGCTCAATAGCAATGTGGTTGCTCTTGTTTGCTTACAAACCTTGCTGATCCTTATGATGTGAACTTCCTTCAGTATTGATAGCAGTGGAAAATATCTGTGCCAACCCAGCATAGTCGCAGGTTTCCTTCTTGCTTATAACATAAAACAAATTTATTTTACCATCATAATTAATCCCAAATCTGTCTTCTGTTTAAGTTCTGACAATGATTTGAGGAGGCCCCATAAGGATGGCACAGTGTCTCAGTACTGCTGCCTCACAGCACCAGGGACTCGGGTTTGATTCCTGCCTCAGGTGACTGTATGTGTGGAGTTCTTGCTTATAACATAAAACAAATTTATTTTACCATCATAATTAATCCCAAATCTGTCTTCTGTTTAAGTTCTGACAATGATTTGAGCAGGCCCCATAAGGATGGCACAGTGTCTCAGTACTGCTGCCTCACAGCACCAGGAACTCGGGTTTGATTCCTGCCTCAGGTGACTGTATGTGTGGAGTTTGCACATTCTCCCTGTGTCTGTGTGGATTTCCTTTGTGTGCTCTGGTTTCCTCCCACAGTGCAAAGATGTGCAGGTTAGGTGGGTTGGCTATACTGAAGTGCCCGTCATGTCCAGGGATGTGTAGGTGAGATGGATTAGCCACGGAAAATGCATTGCTACAGGAATGGGGCGGGTCTGGGTGGGATGCTTTTTATTGGGATTTTGTGGACTCAATGGGCCAAATGGCCTGCTTCCATACTGAAGGATATCTATGATTTAAATCCTCTAACTGTTGTCTTTTCACCAGTTGTTACATGAACAGATGCTCCTTAACTGAATATTCCTGACCTGTTGATCCAGGACATCCTAACTAACTGGCTTCAAGTTAAAACATAATACTTCAAGAACACCTCAATGAATTTAAATTGTGTTTTCTTTTATATTGACTTTTGTAGTTTAAACTTTATACTTATATTTGTATGTGTCGTTGTGCTTATTGTTTTTCTCAGTAATAAAACTGGTCATCCATTCACTCAAGAAAACCTTGTAACTGGGTTCTTATTTGTTTTTGGTGAACTAATTATCTATGTGCAACTGCAGTGAGGCAGAGCTGCATGCTAAAAAGAGAATTAAATCTTTGTGGTGGCCAATGAGGTTGAAAGGAGGGGAGCTAATTCAACTCTCTTCGTCTGATCTTAAGTAGTCCAGCTCTGGTGAATTACTTACTCCCCTGCAGCAATGTTTCTTTTACCAGGTTCGAAATGCGCTTACCATTGACTGTAGATTCTGCCTTTTGAAGCAAGATTTTTTTCTCTAGGTTTCTTCAATGTTCAGCTGTTCTTGCTGATCACTGCCTGCGTGTGCAGCATTGTTGAAGTTGTATCTAAGAAAAAAGTCATCATACCTTGACCAGATGACTGGGATCAGGCAGCTAAATGGAATCCACACCAGTGCTCACCAATATTGTACGAGGATACTTCCACTCTCGCTAGGTTGATTTATGTAGTAGATTTTTTTCCTGCCATCCTGTTTTTGGGTGGAGATCTACAGGATCCACTTGGTCTAGTGTGGTGAGGAAAACCATTTGTTAGTTTTTTTAACTTAAACAAGATATACATTTTTGCATGTTCACTACTAAACACAAATTATATTGATATAGTAAGGTAGTGAGGGAACCAACAAGAGGGAAAAGCATATCTGACCCCATCCTTACCAATCAGCCAGCAGCAGATACATCTGTCCATGACAGTATTGGTAGGAGTGACCACCATACAATTCTTGCGGAGACAAAGTCCCACCTTCACATTGAGAATAACCTCCATCATGTTGTGTGGCACTATCATCGTGCTAAATGGAACAGACTTCAACCGGATCTAGCAATTCAAGACTGGGTGCCGTGGGCCAGCAACAGCAGCGGAATTGTACTCCAGCACAATCTGTAACCTCATGCCTCAGCCACTCAACCATCACCATCAAGCCAGGGGATCAACCCTGATTCAACGGAGAGTGCAGGAGGGAATGGCAGGAGCAGTGGTAGGCATACCTGAGGATGAGATGTCAACCTGGTGAAGCCTCCAAATAGGACTACTCGCATGCCAACAGCATAAGCATCAAATGACAGACAGAGCTATGCAATCCCATAACTAACGGGTCAGATCTAAGCTCTGCATTCCTGCTGCATCCAGTCATGAATGGTTGTGGACAATTAGGAAGAGGTGGCTCCACAACGGAAGAACCCAACAAGTGCAAAAGATAAGGCTGAAGCTTTTGCAATGATCTTCAGCCAGAAGTCCCAAATGGATGACTTATCTCAGCCTCTTCCAGCGATTCTCAGCATTACTGATACCAGTCATCAGCCAATTTGATTCACTCCACGTGATATCAAGAAACAATTGGAAGCACCGGATACTGCAAAGGCTTTGGGCCTGACAACATTCTGGCAATAGTATAGAAGACTTGTGCTCCAAAACGTGCCGCAAACCTAGCCAAGCTGTTCCAGTAGAGTTACAACACTGGTATCAATCCAACATTGTGGAAAATTGCCCAGGTGTCTACTGTACATAATAAGGACAAATCCAACACAGCCAATTACTGCCACATCAGTTTAATCTCTATCAGCAGTAAAGCAATGGAAGATGTCATCAACTGTGCTATCAAGCAGCACTTGCTCGGCGATGCCCAGTTTGGGTTCTGCCAGGGCCACTCAGCTCCTGCCATATTACAGCCTTGGCTCAAACATGGACAAAAGAGCTGAATTCCAGAAGAGATATGGGAGTGACCGCCCTTGACATCAAAGCTACAGTTGACCAAGTGTGGCATCAAAGAGCCCTACCAAAGCTGGAACCAATAGGAATCACGTGCAAATCCTCTGCTGGTTAGAGTCATACCTGGCACATAGGAAGATGGCTGAGGTCATTCGAGGTCAGTCTTCTCAGCTCCAGGGCATCTCTGCAGGAGTTCCCCAGGGTAATGTCCTAGGCCTAAACATCTTCAGCTGCTTCATCATCGGTGCTCCCTCCATCATAAAGTCAGAAATGAGGATGCTCACCAATGATTGCACAATGATCAGGACCATTCACAACTCCTCAGATACTGAAGCATCTCAGTAAGTATTGATCAACTTTTTTTTCTCAAAAACGTTTAGCAATTAGTTTTATACTGCCGGCATGCTGATTCCAATACAGACCTAATGGGCTAGGAGAAAGTGAGGACTGCAGATGCTGGAGATCAGAGTCAAAGAGTGTGGTGCTGGAATAGCACAGCTGGTCAGGCAGCATCTGAGGAGCAGGAGAGTTGACGTTTCGGGCCTAGTCCCTTCATCAGGAATGATGTGATGGCCTGAATGGCCTCATACTGCACACTAAAAGTTTTGTAATTCTGTGATTGGTCATTCATTCAGACACTCCAATTGCCTGGTAGGGGGATCCAGGGACATGCTCACTTCTAAGCTGCACATACTACTCGTCAGCGATTCCACCATCAAACTGCTGGGCTGGGGGAGAGAATGAAGGTGAGTGACAGGCAGTGAGAAGGGTTAAGGAGAGAGTGGGGTTGTTAATGTGAGGTGTAATTGAATTACTGGGGTGGGGGGTGGGTTTGTTGGTTCAGCGTTGTTTGTTACAAGAAAGGCGGGCAAGTGAGGGAGGGTGGAGAATGAGAGACAGCAGTGCTGGGGATTGACAAGTAGATGAATAGGGAGTAGGTGTGTGAAAGGAATGGATAAGTGATGGAGTGAAATGGGGCACCTTCTAGACAAAAGCTTTAAAGGATAAGCCACTGCTGCTGTGATGGAAGCTGGGATACTGGCCACCAAATACTGAGTCATTGATTGGTCTGCATGTGTATACATGGAGTTATCTACCATTTCTACACTGGGAACAATGTGCTCCAACCTTTAAACAAAGTCTCCATGCTTGTTAGCATTATATGACAAAGTTGTCATCGTCCTATTAGATCAGAGTATTGCTCTCTCATTAGAGTGAGACAATTGGTGGTTGTTTACCTGAGGGAGACATTGAGAAGGAGAATTTTTCATGATAACCTCAGCTGGTCGAGTCCACAGAAATGGAGTCCACACTGTTAATATCACTCTTCATTGCAAGCCAGCCATTCAACCAACTGAGCTGACCAACCCCCGTTAGCCACACTGTCAGTCAAAGCTACTCCAATGATGGTGAATGGGTCTTCAGAACAGTTCTGAAGAAGGTTTACTGGACCTGAAGCACTAACTCTGCTTTCTCTCCAAAGATGCTACCAGAATTGCTGAGTTTTGCCAGCAATCTTTGTTTTTGTTCCTGATTTTCAGCGTCTACAATTCTCTGTTTTTTGCTCAACTTTCTAACAGCTCCCTATCTCTCTTTTTGTTGTTCCAGGAAAAGAGAGGAAGGCAAACACTACAGTTTGGGACTTGAGTGTTATTTGCCGCCAGGATCATGATCACTTTCTCAGCTGTGGTAAGCAAGCTGACTTCTCCCAGAATCCTCTTCAGTCACTTCTCAATACCATCTTCTGCTGCAGCTCTAAAGAACTGTGAAGCACACCTTCTCCCTCTCTTACACACTCACTGATTAAACTTCCATCTCAGAGTCTCTTACACTGACAGCTCCAATCATCTTCCTTTTTAGAGGTGATGACATGATGTACATAGTATGAGCCTCACACAAGTCTGAGCCTCAGCTGAGCCAGGTTGTAATTCAACAGTGGGTTTAGCACTGGCTGGGTAAAATTTAGTTCACCATGTGCTGCAAATGGAGCAGATCGATCACACATCGCAATCCTCATGACCTCTTTCAGAGGCTTTCCCGTTTGCTTTCCTCTCTCCTGCACAGCTTAGGACCAGGCTGAATAAGAAAGGCAGATTTCCTTCCAGGCATGAGCAAGCATTCCAGCTTTTTACAAGACCCATAGATTTGTGGTTACGAATACTGTAGCTAGCTGGTTTTTAATTTCACATTTACTGAATTATTGATTCTAAATGCCCTTAAAGCCACAGTGGGATTTGAACTCAATAGTCCAGGCTTCAGGATTAGCAGTCCGGTGACATAGTCAATATAATACCATACCCGGTAGATGCTCCCTGGATGTTATAAGCTCAGTTAATTACAATTGACTTTAAAATGCTAAAACTAAATGAAGTGATGAGCATTTGTTTTAACCACAAACAACTAAAGTGAACAACTTCCAAAAAGAGAAATCTGCTATACTTATTAACTCTTCATAAAAGAAACCACGACAAAATACACCTCTTAGAGCCATAGCATCATCACAACAGGCTAGTGATTAATTGAAGAGTAGGTGTTGTCAGTTTGGATGTGAAAACTGATGGGTTTTTGGATGATGCACTGGCAGCCAGCAAGTAACTGAGAAGTGGTTAGGGGGCCTCAGATTGATGCCCAGGCCATACCACATGTAATAGTACAGGAATGGGAAGAGAAATCATTGCATGCGATCCTATCACTTTGAGTTATAGAGGTTTACAGAATGGAAGCAGGCCCTTCGGCCCAACTTCTCTGTGTCAATCAGTTTCCATAATTAATTTAGTCCCATTTCCCTGCGTTTGGTCCATGTCCCTTCATACCTGTCCCATCCGTGTACAAATAGATAGAGTCATTGAGTCATGGAGATGTACAGCATGGAAACAGACCCTTTGGTCCAACTCGTCCATGCCGACCAAATATCCAAATCTAATTTAGTCCCATTTGCCAGCACTTGGCCCGTATCCCTCAAACCCTTCCTATTCATATACCCATCCAGATGCCTTTAAATGTTGCAATTGTAACAGCCTCCACCACTTCCTCTGGCAGCTCATTCCATATACACACCACCCTCTGCATGTATACATTGCTCCTTAAGTCCCTTTTAAATCTTTTCCCTCTCACCTTAAACCAATGCCCTTTAGTTCTGGACTCCCCCAACCCTATTCTTGACCCTCATGATTTTATAAACCTCTATAAGGTCACCCCTCAGCCTCCGACGCTCCAGGGAAAATAGCCCTAATCCATTCAGCTTCTCCCTGTAGCTCAAACCCTCCAACCCCAGCAACATCCTTGTAAGTCTTTTCTGAACCCTTTCAAGTTTCACAACATCCTTCCTAAAGCAGGGAGAGCAGTACTCCAAAAGTGGCCTAACCAATGTCCTGTACAGCCACAACATTACCACCCAAATCCTATACTCAATGTGCTGACCAATTTAGGACAGAGTACCAAATGTCACCTTCTTCATTATCCTATTTACCTGCAGCTGCTCTTTCAAGGAGCTATGAACCTGCACTCCAAGGTTTCTTTGTTCAGCAACAACCCCGCTGGACCTTACTATTAAGTGTATAAGTCCTGCCCTGATTTGCCTTTCCAAAATGCAGCACCTTACATTTTTCTGAATTAAATTCCATCTGCCACTACTTGTCCCATTGACCCATCTGATCAAGATTCAATTGTACTCTGAGGTAACCTTCTTCGCTATCTACCACACCTCCAATTTTGGTGTCTTCTGCAAGCTTATTAACCATACCTCCAATGTTCATATCCAAATCATTTATACAAATGATGAAAAGCAGTAGACACAGCACCAATCCATGTGGCACACTGCTGGTCACACGCCTCCTGATCTTTAAGTGGCCCTATTCTCTCCCTAGTTACCCTTTTGTCCTTAATGTATTTATAAAATCCCTTTGGATTCTTTTTAGCTCCATTTGCCAAAGCTATCTCATGTCCCCTTTTTGCCCTCCTGATTCCCCTCTTAAGTTTACTCCTACTGTTTTTATATTCCTCTAAGAATTCACTCGATCTCTTTTGTCTATACCTGACATATGATTCCAATTTTCTCTTGACCAAAACCTCAATTTCTCTAGTCATCCAGCATTCCCTACACCTACTAGCCTTGCCTTTCACCCGAACAGGAACATATTGTCTCTGGGCTCTCATTATCGCATTTTTGAAGGCTTCCCATTTTCCAGCATCCCTTTACCTGTGAACATCCACCCCCAACCAATTTTTGAAAGTTCTTGCCTAATACCGTCAAAATTGGCCTTCCTCCAATTTAGAACTTCAACTTTTAGATCCAGTCTATCTTCTTCCATCACTATTTTAAAAATTAATAAAGTTATGGTCACTGACCCCAAAATGCTCCCCCACTGACACCTCAGTCACCTGTCCTGCTTTATTTCCCAAGAATAGATCAAGTTTTGCATCTTCTCTCGTAGGTACATCCACAAACTGAATCAGAAGATTTTCTTGTACACACTTAACAAATTCCTCTCCATCTAAACCCTTAACACTATGGCAGTGTCAGCATATGTTTGGAAAGTTAAAATCCCCTACCATGATTACCCTATTATTCTTACAGATAACTGAGATCTCCTTACAGATTTGTTTCTCAATTCCCTGCTGACTATTGTGGAGTCTATAGTTCACAATAGTCAGCAGGAAATTGAGAAACAAATCTGTGCTCTCATTAGAGAGAAGCAACTGAATTAGGTGATCATCTATTTCTTAGTTCTCAGTTCCACCCAAATAACTTCCCTGGACATAATCCCAGGGATATCCTCCCTAAGTACAGCTGTAATGCTATCCATAGTCAAAAACACCACTATCCCTCCTCTCTTGCCGCCCCCCCACTTTCTATCCTTCCTATAGCATTTGTATCCTGACACATTAAGCTGCCAGTCCTGTCCATCCCTGAGCCACATCTGTATAATTGTTATGATATCTCAGTCCCATGTTCCCAACTATGCCCTGAGTTCATGTGCCTTACCTGTTAGGCCTCTTGTATTGAAATAAATGCACAAACTCCTCAGCCACACATTCATCTGCTGTATCCTCTCACTAGCTCGTAGCACTGTGACTAATCCAGATATTACTATCCTCAAGGAGCTCCTTTTTAAATGCCTGCCTCACCTCCTACATTCTCTCCTCAGAGTCTCAGCCATTTTTCTTCCTATGTCATTGGTTCCAATGTATACAACAACTTCCTGCTGGTCCTACTCCCCTTTGAGAATATTCTGCTTCTGCATTCTCTCCGAGATATCCTTGATCCTAGCACCAGGGAGGCAATACACCATTCTGATTTCTCAGTCAGGCACAGAATCGTCTGTTTGTGCCTCAGATCAGGGAGTCCCCATCACAATCAATTGTCTGGAACTTGACATACCCATCATTACATTCCAGCCAGTCTCTGAGAGCCCCTCACCAATGGGTTTAGCTCAGTTGGTTGAATTGTTGGTTTACAGAGCAGTGTGAGTTCAATTCCCATCACCGGTTTAAGGTTACCATGAAGGACTCTCTTTCTCAACCTCTTCCCTCACCTGATGGCCTTCAGGTTAAGTTACCACCAGTTGCTTCTCTCTAATGAGAGCGCAGCTGCTTTGGTCTGGTAAGACTATGGTGCCACAACCAACATCTTCCAAAACTTGTTTGAGATGGGACAGCCATAGGAAACTTCTGCACGACCTGCCTTCCTCCCGTACCTTTCCTGGTGGTCACTCATCTACCTGACTGTATCGTGGTTTTTCTCCCTTCCTCCAGTTGCCATCCATCACACTCCCTACCTCCTGTAAATTCCTCATTTCCTCTAGCTGCCGCTTCAACTGATCCATGTGAGCGGATAGGATTCGCAACCAAACACTCTTCCAGCAGACAGAATGATCAGTGACATGGAAACTCCCTCATCTTCCACATCTGACAGGAAGAACACATTATTAAAGGCTATCACTGCACCTTAAAAATCTACAGACCCAGAAAATAGCACAGTCTTACTGCCCTCAAAAAAACATAACTCCAGGTTAACTTTGTACTTATGTTTTATATTTTTACTTCTGTAGATGTTGATAGATTTTTCATAGTCAACCCTGCTGAATTACTATTAAACTGGTTGAAGCAACAAAAAATAAAATATTTTATGTGACAACTGTCACTGAAGAGTCCTGAACAGGGCGTGTCTGACATCTTCCCCATGCAGCACAACACAATTTTGATAATATTTTAAGCCTCTCATTTGCATATGCAAGTGACTTGGTGTATGAATTACATCAACCTGAAACCTTAATTCATTTCTCCCTGCACAGGCTCTTTCTGGCTTGCTGAAGTTTTTATTCTGTTGCTGAGTTGTGCATCTGCTGAAATCTTACCTGGAGACAAATTGACAATGTGCACCACAATGCCACCAGTTCCTATAAATTACTCCAGTGGACTTATGCATCACGAGTCAATTGAATGTGCATGGGCCCATAAAGGAACTTAATGATGTACTGTTCACTGGGGGGAAACCTGCACATTGCACATTATTTGCTATATCTACTATTATTCATTTACTTCATGATTCATATATTCAGACCCTATATCGCGCTGCATGTCAGAACTCTGTAGTCTCTCACCATTTAGACAATATGCTTCTTCTTTACTCTTGCTGCCGAAATGGACAATTTCAAATGATCTATATTGCACCCCAAAATCTTGACAAGGAACGATTGGACGGACTAGGCTTATACCCACTGGAGCTTGGAAGATTATGAAGTGACTTTTTAAAAATTCACTCATGGGACATGGATGTGACAGGCTGGGCTGGTATTTATTCCCTGTCCCTAGCTGCCCTTGAGAAAGTGGTCGTGAGCTATCTACTTGAACTATTGCAGTCCAGATGCTGTCGGCAAGCTCACAAAGCCTTTAGGGAGGGAACGCCAGGATTTTGACCCAGCAACACTGAAGGAACAGCAATATATTTCCAAACCAGGAGTGGTGAATGGCGTGGAGAGGTGTTGATGGGAACATTTAAAAACTTGAGGGATCTTGACATAACACAACTGATCATGTTGGCTTAAAAATATTGGGATGTGTCTCTAACTCTAAGCCAAAAGGCCCAGGTTCAAGTCCCACATACCCCAGAGGTGTGCAATAACAGCACTGCATAGATTGATTAGAAAACATCTAGATGTAGAGGTGAGGTTTCTTATTATTCTGTTGTCACTGCTTAAAATAATAGGGTCACCCATTGAAAGCAGGGATGAAGATTGTTTGTTTCCCTCAGAAGGTCATTAGTCTTTGGAACTCTTCCCAAAAAACTCTTCCTGGAAGCAGAATCCTTGAATATTATGAAGACAGAGGTGGATAGTCTCTTGTTAACCAAGAGGATGAAAAGTTATCGGAGTTGAAAGTAATGTGGATTTAAGGTTACAATCATAATTATTAAATAGTTTCAACAGCTCCTTGTTCATATAGGGTCATACAGCACAGAAACAGACCCTTCGGTCCAACCAGTCCATGCCAACTGTAATCCCAAACTAAACTAGTCCCACTGCCTGCTCCTGGCCCATATCACTCCAAACCTTTCCTATTCATGTACTAATCCGAATACCTGTTAAACATTGTAATTGTACCCACATCCACCACTTCCTCAGGAAGTTGATTCAACACAACCACCACCTGTGTAAAAAAAAGCCCCTCATATCCTTTTTAAATCACTTTTCTCTTGCCTTAAAAATGTGCCATCTAGTAATTTACTTGGTTTCTATACATTTTGAATCATAAAACATTGTCCCCTTACATCGAGAAGTCTCTTCCCTGGCCAATTGTTCTCGTCAATAGGTGGTGAGTTAAAATCATCAACTACTGTATTATTGTTGACTCCTTTCTAATGTACCTCATCCCACAATCCCCGTTTACCCCTGGCTTGAGCTGTGCCCTCGCTTTGTCCCAGTTTTTGCTTACTTCTGGAATGCTGTTGTCAGGCGTTGAATGCCACAGTGAGTCCACGGTGAGTCAGGAGGACAAGTAAGACTTAAATCAAACCACCCTTTTGGGTGTTTATGTGTGACAGTTTTTTTTTCGTTTTAACGTCACCCTTACTGCAGTAACCAGCTCTATCAACATGATTAACTCAGTATCGTGCAGTCAGGTAGACACACCCGTCCCCTGAGTGCCGAGGAGCGCGAGTTTATTTAAATACTTTCTGTTTACACCACGCCTCTGAATTTGGCAACCTTTGCTTTCCGCAGACCTCCGATCGATGGCGATCAGCTCGGCTCCTCTCTGAGACCATCCCCTACAGCAACGATAAGAAGCGAGTCCTGTCGATGATCAGCGACGTTCCTGCACTGGCATTAAAATGCCCCTGACAGCGTTTCTCTGGGTGATCTTTCTGAGTCTTTCCGAAGTTACAGGTGAGGCTGAAATGTTTCCTTCTGTCCGTGTCGGTTTTAATGTTTACCGTATGAGTACAACACATTTGGAAACCGGGATGGGCTTTAACAGAAGTTTATAGTTGCTACGCAACACTCCAAAGGATAATGCTTGAAGGTGTCCTGTATTAGAATAATGATACAGTGGTGATCTTTGCACTTAACTATCCTAGCGAGGAGAAACGCAGGAAAACGGTCACCCTTTTCTGCTGTTAATATTTTGTGTCAAATTATTAGCACATCTTTGGGTAAGATTTCTTGCAACGTAGCCTTGGTCCAAAGACTAACAACCAGTGGGCTTCAGCCAAAGTACTTACTTTTCCTCCAATCATTAACTGGGAATGCAAATCAGCAACATTTCCATTCAGTCTTCAACAAAGTAAAGCAAGGCAGTCCCGAAGCACATTGTCGGTCAATATTAGATATTTGGCTGCGTAAGGATTGCTGACCAAATGTTTTGTTAAAGAAGAGGCTTTAAGGATTGTTTTAAAAGGAGGATAGAGTGTCTCAGATAAGAATTTCACAGTTCAGGGAATAAACAGTTGAAAACACTGTGGCTGTTTAAAATCAAGGATGCAGAAGAAGCTAGAATTAAGGTCCAGAGCGATTTCTGTGGCAGGAGTAGGTTCCAGAGAAAAGGAGAGGCCAGACTATGGATAGATTTGAAAACAATCAAGAGAAGTTTCGAATTGAAGTTTTTGCTGGGTTTTGTGTTAATCAGTGAGCACTAGACTGATGCCTTGGACTAGACTTTGTGCCAGTTAGGATGTAGGCAGCAAAATTTTGAGAGTGCTTAGTTTTTGGAAGGTGAGAGATGAAATGCCAGGTGGAAAGTGTAAATTGCAGGAAACCAAGAAATGTTAAATTTAATATAACTTTAAACATTTAACAATAATTACAATCTCACATGCATCTGCCTTTAATGATCCCAGATTCCCAAATACTGTACTTGCATAATATATTTATTAAAGCTTTACGTCATAGTCTTGTAATATTTTTCCAGATACCCTTTTTGTTCTTTTTAATGCATTTGTACTATTACTTCCATTTGTGTTAGCCTTTTCTTTTAATTTGATACTGTATCATAAGCAGACTTGGGCCCCATACGATGAAGGATGTGTTGGCCTGGAAGGGGTTCCAGAAGATGTTTACACGACTGATCCTGGGGATAAAGGGCTTGTCATATGTAATACAGTTGAGGAATCTAGGTCTGTACTTGATGGAGTTTAGAAGGTTGAGGAGGTGATCACATTGAAAATTACAGAATACTGAGAGGCCTGGATAGAGTGGATATGAAGAGGATGTTTCCACTAGTAGTACAGACTAGGAGTCAAGTGCTCAGCCTCAGAGTGAAAGGATGGCCCTTTAGAACTGAGATGAGGCAGAATTTCTTCAACCAGATGGTGGCTAATCTGGGGAACTCATTGCCGCAAAGGGCTGTGGATGCCAAGTCATTGACTGTATTTAAGACAGAGATGGATTCTTGATTGGGAAGGGGATTAAGGGTTATATTGAGAAAGTAGGAGAATGGGGTTGAAAAACAAATAAGCCATGCTTGATTGGTGGAGCAGTATCAATGGATCAAATAGCCTGATTCTGCTCATATATTTGATTATATCAGGTATAGGTAACTGAAACAAACCAGTGGTTTGCCTGTTAGGGTTAGATACTGTTCTGCACCAAATTGTTTGACTGCCTCTCACTTTGTAAGTTTACCTGCAATGAATGAGTTTAGAACCTTTTTTTGTGATTCTTCATTCTTTCTCTCAATTTTCAAGTGAATAGTTGATCGTATTGTGGACACTGTTCAGATGACATGTCTGATTGTTGACTAATTCTGGCTTGGTATTCACACTAGACCGAACATGATTTGTTCCTTTGTCATTCTAAAGTGTATCGGCCTGGATTTTAAACAGTGGAAACCACAGTGAAACTATTTGTGCTAGCCATTAGTAAACAATAAATTGCACAGCAATTTCTAGTCACCGCTCACAAGCAGTTAAACATGAAACTTTGCTGTCTGAAACAAAAACCGAGCATGCTGGAAATACACAGAAAGCTTATCAGCATCAGTAGAGAGAGAAACCTTAGCTGTCTTTCTCTCTCATGATAGATACTGCCTGGTCTGCTCAGTATTTCCAGCATTAGAGTCATAGGGAGATACAGCATGGAAACAGACTCTCTGCTCCAACTTATCCATGCCTACCAAATATCCTAAATTAATCTATTCCCATTTTCCAGCATTTTAGCCATATCCCTCTAAATTCTCCCTATTCATATACCCTTTTAACTGTTGTAATTGCTGTCTTTTAAATGTTGTAATTGTACCAGCCTCCTCCACTTCCTCTGGAGGTCATTCCGTACACTCACCACCCTCGGCAGGTCCCCAAGGCCCCTTTTATATCTTTTCCCTCTCACCTTAAATCTCTGCCCTCTAATTTTGGACTCCCCTACTCTGGGAAAAAGACCTTGACTATTTACCTTATCCATGCCCTTCATGATTTTATAAACCTCCATAAAGTCAACCCTCAAACTCTGACACTCCAGGGAAAATAGCCCCAGCCTACAGCTCAAACTCTCCAACCCTGGCAACATCCTTGTCAATCTTTTCTCTGCCCTTTCAAGTTTAACAACATCTTTCCTATCATTCTCAATGTCTATTTCAGAATTGCAGTGTCCAGAGGATTTTATTTTTAAATGTTGCTCTCCAAATTGGCTTTCTCCTGACTATGTAGAAGTGTAAGTGCAACAAATGGCTATAGTGCAGTCTGTGCTGCTGATCGCTAAGTTTTGAGTAGTGTTACAGAAATCTATCCTGATGTATATTAGAAAGATGTTGCCTTTACATCTCTGATTTTCAACTGTTTGTAAAGATTAAAACTCCCCTGCTGTTATCATCTCATTTTTAATTATGTGTTTATGTTTATTCATTCTCCCATGATAGCATATGATTAAAAAACCTGTCTGCAAATCCTGTCAACAATTTCTATGTTTTGTAGTTCCTTACTTCACCCAAAGTGAATCCAATGCCTGTTCATCCTTATTGAAATTCCTTCTTTGTACTGTTGTAGATCTGTCTTTTATCATTACTGCCATTATTTTTCCAATGTCCTTCCCCTTGAATAGATTTTACATGCTCAGATATTACTAGATCTTTAGGCTGTATTTGTGATTTGGCATCACTGGTGTTATTGCTTGTATTGTATTCAGGACTTATTTTGATCAAGTCTCCCCACTCTGCCATCGGCTCTCATGATGTTGAGATATTAGATTACTTACAATGTGGAAACAGGCCCTTCCACACTGACCCTCCGAAGAGCAACCCACCCAGACCCATTTCCCTTTGACTAATGCACCTAACTCTATGGGCAGGAGAAAGTGAGGTCTGCAGATGCTGGAGATCAGAGCTGAAAATGTGTTGCTGGAAAAGCACAGCAGGTCAGGCAGCATCCAGGGAACAGGAGAATCGCGTTTCGGGCATAAGCCCTTCTTCAGGATTCCTCAGTCATTCGTCTAGTCTGGTACACGCATGCTCATCCCAACAACACTGCTCCTTTCAATCGCATTACTGGTACAGTATCACCTAAAATGGAACCACTGATATCCAACCTGACCTTTTACTTCTCCATCAGTCTATTCTCGATCACCAGATGGAAGGAATTGTCAGCAGCGCTATCAGACAGCACATGATCAGCTATAACCTGCTCACTGACGCTCGGTTTGTGTTCTGTCAGGACCACTCAGCTCCTGACCCCATTGTAGCCTTGATTCAAACATGGACAAAAGAGCTGAACGTTAGAGGGGAAGAGTGACTATACTTGACATCAAGACAGCATTTGACCAAGTGTGGCATAAAGAAGCCCTAACAAAATTAGAGTAAATGGGAATCAGGAGAAAGCAGGTGAAAACTCACTGAAGCTCTTTTGAAAGCACTTTGCAAACTCATGACCATGACCACAACCAGTTAGATGGGTAAAGGCAGAAAGTGCATCACCACCTACAAAATCCCCTCCAAGTCTCGCATTATCCTGACTTGTAGCAATACTACCGTTCCTTCATTGTCAGTGGGTCAAAATCCTAGAACTTCCTTTCTAACAGCACTGTGGGTGTATCTAAAATACATGGACTGTAAAGGCTGAAGAAGCTAGTTCTTCGCCACTTCCTCATGGGCAATTCAGCATTGTTAATGAATACTGGCCTAGCTAGTGATGCCCACAGTCCATAGGCAAATGAAATAAACTTGCATCGGCAGTTAGTCAGCCTGCTGCGTAATGGGTTGGAGACAAAAAAACTGCAGATGCAGGAATCCAAAGTAGACAGTCAGGAGGCTGGAAGAACACAGCAAGGCAGGCAGCATCAGGAGGTGAAGAAGTCAACATTTTGGGTGTAACCCTTCTTCATGACTGGGGGTGGGTGTAAGAGGAGCATCAGATAAAGATGGTAGGGGTCAGGGTGGTGACGTGTGGATTAATGAACACAGGTAGAGAGTATGACCTGATTGATCGATGGGAGAAATGAATCCAGTTGGTAGCTAGAAGGAAGGGTCAGTGAGAGGAATGGAAGGTAGGGGGAGAGGCTGGGGAAGGAGTCAGGTGATTGGAAGGGAGGTTATTTGAAATTAGAGAACTCAATGTTGAGTCCTCTGGGCTGTAGGCAGCCCAGTCGGCAGTGGTTAGCACTGCTGTCTCACAGCACCAGGGGCCTGGGTTTGATTCCATCCTCGGGCAAGTGTCTGTGCGGAGTTTGCACATTCTCCCTATGACTGTGTGGGCTTTCTCCAGGTGCTCCAGTTTCCTCCCACAGTCCAAATGTGTACAGGTTACGTGGATTGGCCTAAATTTCCTCATAGTGTCCAGGGATGTGCAGGCTCGGTGGGTTAGCCATGGGAAATGCAGGGTTACAGGAGTAGGCGGATGGGTCTGGATAGGATGTTATTCAGTGGGTTGGTGCAGAGTCAATGGGCCGAATTGCCTGCTTTCCCACTGCAGGGATTAATCAATTCTAAAATGTTGGGAAATATTCCCGATAGTGGGACAGCACCAGGAAGCCTCCTCATTGCTACTTTACCAGATCCTTACCTCCATTCCCTCTGGGAGAAAGTGAGGACTGCAATGCTGGAGATCAGAGCTGAAAATGTGTTGCTGGAAAAGCGCAGCAGGTCAGGCAGCATCCAAGGAGCAGGAGAATCGACGTTTCGGGCTCATGTCCGAAACGTCGATTCTCCTGTCCCTTGGATGCTGCCTGATCTGCTGCGCTTTTCCAGCAACACGTTTTCAGCTCCATTCCCTCTGCCCAGGAGTCAGCACAATTCAGTCCTGTGCAGTCCTGTCTCAAAGACTCCGAACTGGATTGACGCATTCACAAAGGCTAGAGTTGATTAATTGATTGAAAACAATGTGCAGGGTTACTGGGAAAGGGCAGGAGAATGGCGTCAAGTCATGATGTTCATTCAGAGAGTCAGTGGAGACATGATGGGCCTCCTGTTGCACTGTAACAATTCTGTGATTCTGTGACTCAAAACATATTCCACAGGATAGCTGTGTCCAGGAAGCTTTCACTGTTCACAAGATTATACATTCAGGCATCCTGACACAGTGCCTATGCAGTTGTTACCTTTGCTATTTTTGTTTTTTATTCATGTAGCAGTTAACTATTTATCTTTATTCAGTGCTAACAGAATCATTTTTAATATTAAATTTGACACAGCATTACTTAATTTTTTGGACTAATCTTATAACAATTTGTTAGTTTTTGTTTTTGCCTATCTGTGCGCATTAAAACCACAAATACAGGGTACTAATTGTTGTTCAGTAAAAGCAGGCTGATCTGGTCAATACTTAACTGCTGGTTGGTCAGATAACTTTGGGACTGAAAGTATTTTAACCTGTTCTATTACTGGAGAATTTATTTATATATTCCAAATTGCTATCTGGTTTCAACTTTAAAATAATGCCAGTCGTACCAGTAGAGAACTGAAGTATGAAGAGCAACATGTTTACATGTATGCCAAATACTTTTAATAGCGAGATGTGTGTTAATTTCTGGGTCACTGATTAGAAGATAAACAGTTTGTCTTTTCACTGACAACAGAGCACCAATGGCTACATATTTTATATAAAGGTACATGCAACAACCTGAGAACATGACACAGGTCGACAGATCTTTGCTCTATTTCTCTCCTCAATATTTGTCTCTGCATTATATTTATTCTGAAAATCAAATTTATTCTTAAAAGCAATTTTGTTTCTGCTGCTATTGAACAAACATGATCGGGCATGTCAAAAATACTAAAATAAGTTCTGGAATAATGGAATTTATTTCAAATTATTTTTGCATTTTCCTTTTCAAACCAAATTGTTTTGGGGTTTCTCTGGAACTAATTTAAACTTTATTCTATACTCAAGCCTATCTTATACCTATAATGCTGTTTCTGCAGCTCTAACGGCAAATAAAGATCTTTAATGCTTTAACCATAATTATTCTATATTTGACACCACATTTACTGTGGCATTATTTTATCTTGTAGCTACTGACAGTAATGACATAAACTGTATCAGTGAAAATTTGCATCATCTACACATCAAAAATAATTCATTAAGCATAGAGCACCATAGGATGACCTGAGTTCATGAAAATTGCTATGTAAATGCAAGTTATCAATCAACTCCAGCCTCCCCATTACTCTTGACCCACTCCAATTTGCCAACGGACCAACAGATCCATGTCAGATGCCATATCACTTGCCCTTCACTCCTCCCTAGAACATCTTGACACCAAGAACAGCTACGTAAGAATTCTACTCATTGACTACAGTTCAGCCTTCAACATTATTATCCCGTCAAGACTGATTACTAAACTTAGTGATCCTGGACTAAGCCGCACTCTCTGCAACTGGATACTCAGTTTCCTGACCCACAGGCCACAATCAGTGAAGGCTGGGGACAATATTCCATCCTCACTAACAATCAACACTGGAGCCCCCCAGTGATGCATACTCAGCCCCCTACTGTACTCACTGTATACTCATGACTGCATTGCCAAATATCAGATTAATGCCATTTATAAGTTTGCTGATGACACCACAATAGTTGATTGAATCTCAAATGGCGATGAAACAGATTACAGATTGGATGTGGAAGACCTGGAAAAATGGTGCACTGAGAACAACCTAGCTCTCAATGCCAGCAAAACCAAGGAACTCATTATTGACTTTCAGCGGACGTTATTCATGCCCCCATATTGACAGCACAGAGGTGGAACAAGTGGAGAGTGTCAAGCTCCTGGGAGTGGTCATCTACAACAAGCTTCTTGGACTCTTCATGTGGACGCACTGATTACAAAGGCCCAACAACATCTCTTCTGCCTCAGGCAGCTGAGAAAATTTGGCATGATGGCGAAAACCCTTGCCAACCTTTATAAGTATGCCATCGAGAGCATTCTGTCCGAATGTATCATGACCTGGTATGGCAACTGTACCATTCGAGATCGGAGACGGTTATAGAGGGTGGTGAACTCGGCCCAGACAATCACAAAGACCAACTTCCCATCTATAGAATCCCATCTACCAGGCCCGCTGTCAAGGAAAGGCCACCAGCATTCTCAAAGATCCATCCCACCCTGGCAATGTTTTTCTACAACCTCTACCACTGGGGAGAAGGTGCAGAAGCCTGACTCAGACACCAGCCAGTTTTGAAACAGTTTCTATCCTACTGTTGTTAGAATACTGAATGGACTCACAAACTCTTAATATTCGATTGTATGTGTGTTTTTGTTTTTGTTATTTACTCATCGATGCTACTTAATTCTGTGATCTGCCTGTATCACTTGCAAGATAAAGCTTTCCACTGTGCCGCAGTACACGTAACAATAAGTTCAATTCAATTCAATTCAATTCATTAATGTTTATTTACTTGCTCATGAGAATGGGATGACAACTCATCATCAGTCTACAGTCCTTGGTTGGCCAGCCCTTATGATTGGAGTTGAAGTTAACGTTATAGAATGATGTCAAACAGGTTTATCAGAAGAAACAAAAGTCAATATTGAAGCAATGAATGGAATTCAAGTAAAATCTGAGTAACAAAGAAGTTATAAAGCAACAAAACATACTTTGAGATCAAACACTTCAAAAATGTTGTAGAACCAGCTCATAGTGACTAAAAATGATATCAATAAGCGCATTTTAAATAGCAATGCAGGGTTGCTGATTGCAACAACTAGCAGTGCTACAGAAGGGAGTAAATCAGCAGTCTGTTCCACAGAGATTTTGATCTCAGTCTTGTTGGGAGATTGTTCTCCATAACTGCTATCAACTGGAGAATGGAAACATTGGCAGAGGCACAAGGAGAAGCAATGAGTTTTTGTACTTTCTCAGCCTCATTCACAATGCAGAAAATATATACATGGCAACTTTTTTTATTCATTCACAGGTTGTGGGGGTCTCAGGCTGGACCAGCATTTACTACTTATCACCAGTTGCCGTTGAGAAGGTGGTGGTGAGCTGCTATCTAGAGCCATTGCAGACTTATTGGTGTAGGCAGGCCCATATTGCCATTAGAGAGGAAGTTCCAGGGTTTTAAGAGTGATGTGAGCGGAATAGCAATTTTATTTATTCATTCATGGGTTGTGGGCATCGCTGACCAGCATTTATTGCCCATCCTTAATAGCCCAGAGGGCAATTAAGAGTCAAGCACATTGCTGTGAATCTGGAGTCATATGTAGGCCAGACCTGGTAAGGAAGGCAGTTTCCTTCCCTCAAGAATTAGATGGGCTTTTCCAACAATCAGCAATAGATTCATGGTCATCATCAGACTCCACTTTTCTTCAAATTCAAATTTCATCAATTGCTGTAGGGATATGGATCAGGGTCTTCAGAATATTACCTTGGTCTCTGGGTCAACAGTCTAGCAACAATATCACTAACCCAATACCTCCCCAATGTCTTTCAAAGTTAGGACATGCAGGTGGTGGTGCCTTCATGCATCTACTGCTTTGTGCTGGATGGTGTCAATCTTCTTATGTGTTGTTGGAGCTGCACTCATCCAGGCAAGTGGGGACCATTCCATTACATTCCTGACTTGTGCCCTGTAGGTAGTGGACAGACTTTGAGAAGTTGAACATTGTGCAGTCATCAGCAAACATTCCATCTTATGCTGGAAGGAAAGGTCATTGATGAAGCAGGCAAAGATGGTCGGACCTAGGACACTACTCTGAGGAATTGAGGCCTCTTTGATGCAGATATAATGTCTCTGCCTCTAAGCCAGAACACTTGGGTTCAAGTCCCACCTAACCCAGAGGTGTGATTTAAGATTATCTATCTTGAATTCCTACTGAGATGACTGGCCTCCAACAAACACAACCGTTTCCAATTGTGCCTATAATACTCCACACAGTCAACAATTTTGCCCATGATTCTGTGGACTCCAGTTTTCTTAGAGCTCCTTAAAGTCACACCTCGTCAAACATAGCATTGATGTCAAGGGCTGTCACTCTCACCTCACCCCTGCAATTCAGCTGCTTTGTCCATTGAGTTGTACAACACAGAATTTGACTCCTCAGTCAAATCAGTCCATGCCGATCATAATCCCCAACTAAACTAGTCCCACCTGCCTGTTCCTTGCCCATATCCCTCCTCTTCATGTGCTTATCCAAATGTCTTCCAAGCTTTGTAATTGTATCCACATCCATCACTTCCTCAGGAAGTTTTGTTCCACTCCCAAACCACCCACTGTGTACACAGAATGCCCCTCATGTCTTTCCTAAATCTCTCTCGTCTTGCCTTAAAAATGTGCCCCCTAGTTTTGCTTTGCCCCAAACTAGCGAAAAGACAATGACCATTAACTCTACCTATATCTTTCATTATTTTATAAACTTCTAAAATGTCGCCTCTCAACCTCCTACACTCCAATGTGATAAAAGTCCCAGTCTATCCAGTCTTTCTTTACACCTCAAACCTTACATATCCCTAGCCACATCCTGGTAAATCTCTTCTGAACCCTCTCCAGCTTAATAATATCCTTCCTATAACTGATCAGAACTGAACACAGTATTCCAGAAGAGGCCTCACCAATGTTCCGTACAACCTTAACATGGCTTCTCAACTCCTATACTCAAAGAACTGAACATTTTTAACCACCCTATCTAACCACGCAAACTTCAAGGAATTATGTTCCTGTACCTCCAGGTCCCTCTGTTCTACAACATTACCCAAGGTCCTACCATTAATTGTATAAGCCACACCCTTGTTTTATGTACCAAAATGCAATGTATGAACCAAGGCTGTAATGAGGTCAGGATCCGAGTGGCCCTGGCGGAACCCAAACTGGGCGCATTGAGCAGGTTATTGCTGAGCAGGTGCAATAGGTAGCACTGTTGATGACACTTCCATCACTTCACTAATGATTGAGAGTAGACTGATGGCGCAGTAATTGGCCAGATTAGATTTGTCCTGTTTTAATGTACATACCTGGGAAATATTCCACATGACCAGGTAGATGCCAGGGTTGTTGCTGTCCTGAAACAACCTGGCTAGGGGTGTGGTGAGTTCTGGAGAGCATGTCTTCAGTACTAGAGACAGAATGTTATCATCCCATAGCGTTTGCAATATTCAGTATCTCCAGCCATTTGTTTATATCACATGGAGTGAATCAAATTGGCTAGTGACTGGAATTTGTATTGCTGGAGACTCAGGAGAAGGCTGAGATGGACATTTACTCAGCACTTCTGGGAAAAGACGTTTGAAAATGCCTCAGCCTCATCTTTTGCATTGCTGTACTGGGTTCCCCATTATTTGAGGATGGGGATATTGTGCAGTGTCCTCCTCCAGCAATTGTCTACAACCACTCACAACTGGATCTAACAAGACTACAGAGCTTACATCTGATATACTGATTATGGAATCCCTTAGCCTTATCTTATCACTTGTTGATTATGTGGTTTGGACACATAATTCTGTTAACATAACAAGATAATATTGTTCATCATTATTTTTCTGTAATATGTATTTGCATCAATCATTTTACACTGCAAATCAGTCCAGAAATTAAATCAAAGCGAGTGCTAATTTTCACAGGTAAAGCCCATGCTGTAAATCAAGTTCTCTGAAGGAACTTTTCTGCATGTCCCTAAAAACCATTGGATGAATGAGAATTGAGTAATTTAGTGGATTGTTAATATGTGGCATCTCGATGACTTACTCAAAGCAAGCAGCTTAACATGTTTAGATTCCGTGTGATTAATGATTGCAGTTCTACCAAAGGTCTCACATCCAAGTTCAACCTTTGGATATGTGCCTCATCAACCTATTTGGGGATTGTGTTCTTGCCAAATTGAATAGGTGGATATTTGACGGAAAAAAAACCTTTCATGAAGAATGGAAAAATGTACTCAGTCCCATTTGGTGTTTTATGTGATTATGTCCAAGAAATCATGTGATGCTATTCATGCACAAACTGTAATTTGATCATTCAAAATTGTGGAATATCCCAATTCAATCAATAGACAGGAAGCTAATTATTTTTTAAGGAGGGAGATTCTGAAATTGGAAGTACAGACCCTGATCTACAGTGGAATCACATATCCAATGTGATTCAGCGTGAATTCAGGAAGCTTTTTAAAATCATTATGATTATGGTGAAGAGTAATTCATGACACATGTTATATCGATTTAGTCTTATTTATTTGAGCTGAATTGAATTATTTCAAATCTCAAAATGACAACCACCTACAACTCAAGCAGTTCAAGTTTTATAAGACAACCCACTCTTTTTGAAACAATTTTTGAGACCTTGAAAATCGACTTTTGCACCACTGCCGACAGTAATACCAGTAATTAAAGAAAGTAAGTATTCTAAACATCAAAAGGCTTTTACTGATCATGCAGGATGCAGAAGATTTACATAAGAAGTCATTTGTTAGTCAATCCATATAGCAATAACTGGTTTCTCTACATACCATAATTCAGTGTCTCACTGATGAACCATGCTCATTCCCACAAGAGTATTGGTAATAAGTGTTCTTTGAATATAAAGGTTTTTTTTTGAGAAGAATAGGAGCAGAGAAGTTCTTCTGTGTCCTGTGCAGTGTTTATCCCTCCAGCAATGTCATTAATGTAACCAGGTCTCCCTGCTATACGACGGAGGTTGTGAAACTTGAAAGAGTTCAGAAAAGATCAGCAAAATTGTTACCAGGGTTGAAGGGTTTGAGCTACAGGGAGAGGCTGAAAACACTGGGGCTATTTTCCCTGGTGTGACAGAAGCTGAGGGGCGACGTTATAGAGGTTTATAAAATCATGAGGGGCATAGATAAGGTAAATAGGCGAGGTCCTTTCTTTGGGGTGGGGGAGTCCAAAACCAGAGGGCATAGGTTAAGGGTGAGAGGGAAAGATTTAAAAGGGATCTGAGGAGCAACCTTTTCACACAGAGGGTGGTGTGTGTATGGACTGAGCTGCCAGAAGAAGTGATGGAGGCTGGTACAATTACAACATTTAAAAGGCATCTGGGTGGATGTTTGAATTGGAAGAATTTAGAGGGATATGGGCCAAATGCTGGCAAATCTGCCTAAATTAATTTAGGATATCTGGTCAGCATGGACGAGTTAGACCGAAAGGTCTGTTTCTGTGCTGTATATCTCTTTGACTCTATGACTCTATGACCTAGTCATTAATTCTATTGCAATCTATTCTTGTTATTTGCAAGACCTTGCTAAGTACAAATTATCTCCTATGCTTTCCCACAAATCAAAAAATGGCTACACTTCAAAAATTAGATGCGAAGGGCTTTGGGATATTGTGAAACATAGAATTATAGAATCCCTACACTATGGAAACAGGCCCTTTGGCCGAACGAGTCCACACCGACCCTCTGAAGAGTAGTTCACCCAAACCCTTTCCCCTACCCTATTATCCTATATTTATCCCTGACTAATGAACCTAACCTACACATCCCTGAACACTATGGGCAATTTAACATGGCCAATTCACCTAACCTGCACATCTATATACATGCAAGTTTTTGGGCTATGAAGTGTTTTCAGATGCTCCAAGGATGTGAAAGGTATTGTATAGATGCAAGTTCCTGCTTCCAATTACAATTTCTCCAAGTCTATCTGTTCTCCAACTACCACTAGGTTTAAACGTATTTGCTTTTTACATGGGATACTGAATGCTGACAAAGTGTAGGTGTATCAGAGCAGATATTCTCGTAATAGGCTTGAGTATTTTGAATTTCCTTGTCATAATACATAATGGATCTTTTAAATAGTTCTTTCATGGGATTTGAACATCACTGGAAAAGCCAGCATTTGCTATTTATCCCCAACTGACCTTCAGAATGTGGTGGTGATCACGCAAAGTAGATCATGTATTGAAACAGACCTCCACCAAGTTGAGATCCATTTATTCAAATTGGCCGGAACTCAGAAAGTCTTTGTTACTTGCGTGCAATAACATGTTCACTTCTTATCCATGCAGTGTGCCGGGTAATCCTCTGCCATTAAGAGATTAGTGCAGGAAGTTTAAACACTGTTTTAGGCACTGAGAAATGGGTCAGAAAAATACGTGGATGGGCGATAAGCCAGTAGATCGGAAAGAAGCCTCCCCTGTAGCCATAATGTGCTGTGGGAGGGGCTGAGTATTAGAGAGTTGGACGGCACCCCCTCACTGAGTCCCACCCTGTGGAATTGCAAATCAATCTGGCAGCTCCAACAGTCTGGGCAGTGCCAGAGTTCAATAACAGGCACTTTTGGGATGGTGGGCCTGCTCATGAAGGAGACAAAAACACTGCAGATGCTGGATTCCAAGGTAGGATGGCGGGCGGCTGGAAGAACTCAGCAAGTCAGGTAGCATCAGGAGATGGTGAAGTCAACGTTTTGGGTGTAACCCTTCGTCAGTACTGGGGATGGATGTAAGGGGAGCTGCAGATAAAGGGGGTGGCGGGGGCAGGGTTGTGAGGTGGGGATAGGTGAAGACAGGTAGAGTGTACAATCTGGTTGGTCAATGGGAGGAATGAATCTGGTTGGTGGCTAGAAGGAAGGGCCGATGAGAGGAATAGAAGTAAACTTGTTTATATCACAAGAAGACTTCAGTATAAGAGTAAAGGTTCTGAATTATATCGAAACTTGGTGACATGCACCTAGAGTATTGCTTGTAGATTTGGTGACCTTACCTAAGGAAGAGCATTCTCTCCATAGACCATGCGGTATGGACGATCATCAGACTGATGGCTCAGATCGTGGCACTGTCCTTTGAGAGTTCAACACGACTGGGCCTGAATTCTCTGGAGTCTTAAATAATGAAGAGTAGTCTCATCATAACTTACAAATTTCCTAAAGAGAGAGGATGCTGAAAGATTATTTCTTCTGATTGGGGTGGAGGGATGGTCTAGAGTTAGATAGTATAGTCTCAGAATAAGAAATGGCCCATTTAGGATTGAGATGAGGAGAGATCTTTCCACTCAGAACCTTTAGAATTCTCTAGCCCAGAAGATTATGTAAGCTTAATCTTGGGCATCCTAAAGATGGGTATTGATAGATTTTTGGATACTAATGCAATCAAAGGATATGGGGATAGCGTAGGAATTTGGCACTGACGTAAGTGATCAGTCATAATCTAAAATGTTGGAGCAAGCTCAAGGCCTCAATGGCCTACTTGTGCTCCTCTGATCCTACAAGTAGAGATGTTTTGCTGCAGTTGCATAGAGTTTCACTGAGACCATAACCAGACTAGTGTGTCAGAGTTTCTGTTTCCTTATTTCAGAATGCACTTGATTGCATTAGATGCAGTTTAGGTAAGGTTGCCTCAACTGATCCTTCTGATGGTGACAGGGAAGTTATCTCATGAGGAGACATTGGGCATTGGAGCTTTGAAGAATAAGAAGTGATCTTATTAAAACCTATAAGATCCTGAGGAGACTTGACAGTATTGATGGCAAATGCGGAAGAACTAAGGGACGCAGTTTGAAAATAAGAGTCTCCCACTTAGAATGGAGTTGAGGAGAAATTATTTTCCTTCATAGGTTTGTGAGTCTGTGGAGCTCTCTTCCCTGGAGATGGGTGCAGGCTGGGTCATTGAATATTTTTAGGGCAGAGGTAGACAAATCATTGACTAACAAAAGAGTCAAAGAGTATCAGGATCAAGCAAGAAAGTGGAGTTCAAACCACAATCAGATCACGCAAGTTTTATCAAATGGCAGAACAGGTTCGAGGTGCCAAAGGGCCTATCCGTGTTCCTCAATTGTACATTGATACAATTAGATACAATGCATAGTAATTAAGCTGATCATGTGACTGTGGAAGGGTGGAGTTGATGCTTGGTTTTGAATAACTATTGGCTGGCTCAGTGAGTAAGATTCCAAGACTGAGCTGAATGCCTGAGGGGGGTATCAGAAGAATGTCGCTGTACTGAAATGCATTGTATATGTGATGATATTTTGTTCAACTCCTTTCAAATAATAATAAACAATACATTCTCAGAGATGTCAGAGAGGATTAATATGACGCATGCTGATATTATTTTGTTAAACTGCATGAGGTGGTTTAATGGGTATAAAAGCAAGATCAATTCTTTGGATAGTTTCCTTTTTAAAAAACTTTACTTCATTATCATAGAGCCCCTACTGTGTGAAAACAGCCCACTTGGTCCATTGAGTCTACACCGACCCTCTGAAGAGTGTCCCACCCACACCTACATTTCCTGTCACTAATACACCTAGCCTTTACATCCTGAACACTATGGGGGTGGGCAAGTTAGCATGGCCAATCCACCTAACGTGCACATCTTTGGGCTGTGGGAGGAAACTGGAGCACCCGGAGGAAACCCACATAGACACGGGGAGAATGTGCAAACTCTGCATGGATAGTTGCCTGAGGGTGGAATTGAACCTAGGTCCCCTGGTGCTGGAAGGCAGCAGTACTAGCCATTATGCCACTCCAAATTATTATGCACCTAACCAGTATTCCCCCAAAACAGAATACTGAGATAACGAATCAGCCATAATCATGTTGAATGGTAGAGCAGGTTTGATGGATGGAATGCCCTCCTCCAGCTCCTATTTTCAGTGTTTCTGTTTTTCTGTCGCTGCATAGTGTTCTTCTGGGCCTTTGTATTCTGTCAAAAGTCAAATGCCAGAAGCACCTCCCACCCTTCTCCAAATGACCATCTGCAAATTGTGTGATCATTGATTCACTGGAATCCCACTTGACACTACTCAGAGTGATCTTAAATGTACCCCTGTCCCTTTTAAAAACAAAAGCACATCAAATCACAGATTATCATTAAACACTGAATTCCAGATTTTTAAAAATATTCAAATTCCACAATCTGCCGTAGCAGGATTTGAAACTGGATCCATAAAACCTGAGTTGCTGGATCAATAGTCTAGAAATAATACCATTCAGTCTTTGCCTAAACTACAGCGCTATAAATATTAACTGCATTGCCCTCATTAACACTTCTTCTACACCTTTAGAAAATTCCAACAAGTTGGTTAACCATAACTTGCCCTGAAGAGATCCATGCTGGCTTTCTTTAATTAACTTGTATTTTTTGAACAGTTTTTCAACTGGGTCCAAAATCCCATTTTCTGGAAATTTAACTGATGGACCAAACATTGCTGGACATAAGTTTACAGTCGTTTTAAGCAAGGCTATAACAACTGCAATTCCCCAGTCCTCTGGCACCAGTCCTGAGTCTAAGGAGGACTGAAAGTTCTCACACTGACTTCCTTGAATATCATGGGATGTATTTAATCTAGTCCTGGTATCAATTCACCTTAAGATGTGGAAATGATGGCAGAGAGATGTTATCACTGTACTATTAATTGAGAGACACTGGTAATATTCCAGGCACCTGAGTTCAAATCCCACCACTGAATTTAAATTTTATTAAAGAAAATTGTAGAACTAAGAGCCTAACAATGACCATGGGTCAATTGTCATGAAAGAAAACCTCTGGTTCAATAATGCCACTTAGGGAAGGAAACTGCCATCCTTACCTGGCCTGCTCTACATGTGCCTCCAGACCCATATGAATATGGTTGACTTTTAACTGCCCTCTTGGCAATTAGGGATGAGCAATAAATACTGGCCTAGCCAGTAATTCTCTCATCCCATGAGTTAATTTTTAAAAAGGTACAGATTGGCTATGCGATATACCATCCTTTCCAATTTAAAATCCTTCAAGTGTCAGAATTATCTCCTTTATCTCTTTCGCCTGAGTAGCATCTTCCTCCTTGATAGTCAGATACAACTTCATTTAAAACTTCAGCTATACTGCCTGCCTCCAAGTGTAAATCTCAGTTTTCAGCCCTGCTCCTCCTATTACCAATCTTCTACTATTGAAATCCTTTAGATTACTTTAGTATTCCCTTTTATGTTAACTGCCTCCTTGCTTCTCTTACTTGTTTTGTCACCTCTTCTCTGAATCCTCTATATTCAGCCTTGTTCTCAATTATATTCTTTCACATTTCTGTCACATGCAGAAAAATGAAACAAAGAACTGTGGCAATCTGATAAAGAGTCACTAGACTCAACGTTAACTCTGCTTTCTCCCACAGATGCAGATAGACCTGCTGAGTTTCACCAGCAATTTCTGTATCTGCCTTACACATACTATTTCTTTTTTATGTTAATTTTTTCCTCTCTTTTATCAGCGAGTGTGTGATTTTGTCTGTCCTACCCTTCATTTTGAGGGAACACTCTTTGACTGTGCCTGAAATCCCACTTCTTGTCCCACACTGCCTTTTACACTACTGCTATTCCAGTCTAAATTCAATTCCTTAAAGTTACCTATTGTAACTGCCCTATAATTTGCAGCTCTCTGTAAATTCCTTGAAAATCTCTCCCTCAAATCCTTCCCACCATTATTGGCCCGTATTAAGCAACACTGAATGATGTAATGAGACCGTTTTGCTCTTGAGCCACAGCCAAAATAATCCTATCCTTGAGCCCTCAGGACTTCCTGTATCTCCAGCATTGCAATGCATTCTTTACTAGCATTAGCCTCCCCTTTTCATCCTTTCCTATCTTCCCTGATCACCTTGCATACCCAGTTCATGCCCTATTTGATCCAGGTCTTATGAACTCATGAGCATAAAAACAAGGAACAAGAGTAGGCCACCCAGCTCTTTGAGCCTCCTCCACCATGCAGTAAGACCATGGTTGATTGTAGCTTCAGCTTTACATTCATGCATATCCCTAATGATCTTTCATTCCACAATGTTATGTTTCTACACGATACTCTGCACCTGTAATCCCCCAATTTTACTTGCCACATCCTGTGCATTCACCTACATTCACATTAACTCTGGCCTACATTTTATTACTTTCTCCCTTACTCTGACTTTACTATTCCTTAATGCTGTGCTATCTAATTCTCCCAGTGTTCTGCACACCTTGATGCTCTGCTATTGTTTCTTGGTTGCTATGCACCTACTGAATTAACTTAAACTGGCTCCTATACCATTAGCAAAATGGAACTTGCAAGGAACTCAGTGTCGACTCCAGTCAGGATCAAGCCATTCAGCTTGTGCAGGTCCAACTTCCTTCAGAGTCGGTCCCAATATCCCAAGAACCACTCCAAAGCCATCACTCCAGCACCATATTTCCAGCCACACATTCATTTGGCTTATGCTCCCTTTTTTTTTATTCACTTGCACGTTTTACTGGCAACAATCCACAGATTTGTGATGTCTTGCTTGCTAGTTTCCTACTTAGCCAATTGAATCCTAATTGCTGAACCCCATCTATCTTTCCGCCTTGGTCATTCATGTCAAAGTGGACCATGACTGCGAGCTGTTCATTTTTTTCCCCTCAATGTGCCCTGCAGCCTCTCAATGACATCTTTGATCCTGGCATCAGGGAGGCAATGCACATCCTGTATTTACATCTCTGGCTACAGAAATACCTTTTTGCTCTCTAACTATTGAATCACTATCACTGTGGCTTTTTCAGCCTTCCTTGTAACTCTATCTCTATGGACTTTGCTCAAGCTGCACTTCCCAGATCACTGTCCTCAGTGTTCAGACCTGAATGCTGATTGAAGAGTGGGATGCATTCAGGGCTCCTGCACTACCTGCCTGTTCCTTTTTAACTGCTAAGAGTTCACCTAACCCCCTCTCCCTTCATCCATTTAAGATGTGGAGTGACTGATTCGATCAACATGCGTTCCACATAGCTCTTAGCTCCACAGATGCACAATAGTGATGTCAGCTGGTACTCACACAATTGCAACTGATGCCGCATCTTCCAGAAACGGTTATCCGGGAGACGGAACTGGTCCTGAAGTTCCCACATTACGCAGGATGCATACTATCAAGGTTGGAGCAGCCCTGACTTTTATGTATTTTTCAGTTAAGCTTATTATCACTAATAGATGTTACAAACACAAATAAGCCTTGTTCACCAATGTTGATAAAAAATATTGATAACAGTTAACCCACCGTACTTATAGTAATAAACCTTGCTTAAAATGTATTAGTTTAGAAAGGTAGTGCTCACTAGTTCCTCACTTGTTACTTCTTATTGTCACATAATCTTTTTAGTTTTTAATCTGTCAATTGTTTATGCTGGATCTCCTCCCGCACAATGCCAGCTTCCTTCCTTACCAAATTTCCAAGCTCACACTCTGTCTGGGAGCACTCATGGCTATTTTCATGCTGCTGACTTTAACAGACATCACAAAAAAAAGCACATTGTGAGTAATTTTCAATATTCTGATTTACGATAGAACTGGCATTGTGATTCAAGCAGCCATGGTAGAGACACACAACAATTCCTTTCACGAGTGGCAAGGTTGGTTTGATGCTGCAACAATAAGTTTTCTATTGAGCAGCTTGCACCCCAGCAAAAAACTTATTCACCACAGTTTTTGTTATTTCCTGACATTGTGCTGAACAGTAACATGCAGAACATCTATTGTCAGAGACAATCAAGTCCCTAAACTAATTATCTTATGTACCTTGCAGCACCTGATTGCAAGGTCAAACTCAATGAAACTTCTTTGTAGACATGTTCACTTTTTATTATTTTTCCTTCTCATATCCTAAAGGATTTGGTTTCATATGTACAGTATTAGCTTGCCTCTAATACTCCACCCAACATTTAGTCTCCATGTGTGAGCCGGGAACAACATTTTAAAGACACCCCCATTGTAAGACAGTACACTTACGTTGTTGGTAAACAAACCAAAATGTGAAAAATTTCAAAGCACCACATACTTTTGTCAAAAAGCTGGTATATGTAAGATTTGGCTTTCCACCACCACCCAACCCCCATCAGGAAGAGAATGCAGAATGAGTTTATCTAGTACCTGAGTACAAAACTAATGGAGCCTGAGATGCAATTTTCAGAGCGTGACATAGTTTCAGTATCTGAGTAGCCCACCAGAACCACATCTAATATGCAGTACTGATGAAACATAAACGACTGTCAGCAGCAAAAGCTAAGGGGGGGATGGAAAATTTTGAGCAAACATATACAGAGAAACCGCATAGGTTTTCTAAAACGGTTTGTTAACATGAATTGTTTTGCTTGCTTTTCAAAATATTGGCCTATTGATTGTCCATGGAGCTCTTTCCCAGAAATTGAAGAATTTCTTTTTGTATGCTACATTCCCACATCTGTTTTCTTAATTTAATAGCAAACCTGTTCAAAATATACAGGTACAGTACTAACTTGGCTAAAATAGCGCAAACGGAATGTAACAAAAAAAAGTGCAAACGAGAAAATTAAACCAGTTATTCGAAGAATGGGTCAGAAGCTTTTTTTTGGTGCACTCTAACATTCAATATTTCTGTGTGGATGATAATCATCAGTGTGGACTGGCTGTTTCTATGTTGATAATTCTTGTATAATTATGTCAAGCCCATTTCAGTTTTGATCTTACTTTATATATTTTTACATAACTGCCTTTTGTTTTGTTTCAGGACATCTCTGCAGAAGCCCATTACCTGCACCAAGTAATGTGCACTTCTGGTCAGTCAATCTGCAGAACGTTGTGCTCTGGGAGCTGCCTAGAGAGAAAAGATGCAAGATATTGTTCAGTGTACAGTATAAAATGTAATTACTACTCTTATTCTGTGTTGCTATGTGGCTGTTTAGATCTTGATTATATTTTGTTGTTTCCAAATGAAGCAATCGTAACTTTAGGAAATAATTAACAACACACAAATCTGTCCTGCTTCAGACAATTCGGGCCATCTTTAATGTCTCTTCCCAACACAGATGTAAGAAACGTTAATGTCCCCCATCTCTCACTCTTCCTCCAATGCATACACACATGATCCACAGAATGCAATGTCAAATGCCAAAATTAGAAGCTGTAAGTACAAAATAGACATTATTATATCCAACGGGGAATTCAGGAGAAATTTCATTAACTAGACAGTGGTTAGAATGTGGAACTCACTACCGCAAGGACTGGTTGAGGCAAATAGCATAGGTGCATTTAAGGGGAAGCTAGTTAAGCACATAAGAGAGAAAAGAATGGAAGGTTTTACAGATGGGTTTAATTAAAGGGAGGGCGGGTTGGTGAGGAGACCCATGTGCAGCATAAAAAAACGCCAAATGCTTATTCTGTGCTGTAGATTCTAAGTAATTTAGAATTAGTGAAGAGACTATTCCCAGACACAGGATATTCAAAGTCAGGGTCCAGGACAGTGGAGTACACCAGGACCCAATAACAAGGACCCAGGGATGTGTTCAGGTTGGGATAGGACCAGTGTGCCCAGTTCAGGGCCAGAAGCAGCAGGAGAGCTCAATATTTCTGTCCTTTTCCCTGTTCAAAAATACTTATTTCTCAGAAATTCTAATAGAGATCATTTAAAAAAAAAATTCCCAGGAATTCTTGCAGTACAGAAGCACATTAAAAAGATCCATGTCTCACAAAAATCAGATAGTTGAAAATCGTTCATTGCAAACTTGATATTGTGGCATGAAGATTAGTAACAGAAAATACAGTACATTTTTACAATGTAACCTTCCTTAATGTTTTAGCAACAAAATGCTATGACCCTGCCCTTAGACAAGTCACTATATTCATCTTCATTATCACAACACAAGTGATAACCTATCTGTGTAGGTTCTAGTTCTGACTGTTATGTTGTTCGTCAAGTAATGAGTTGTTTCACCAGTTTTGTATCCTCTTGTTATGAGACATTCCAGACTCAATATGAATGGACAACCAAAATAGAGGGAAAACATTCATCCTCTTAGTCTAGGTTGATTCAAGGTTGCTTTTAAATGCAAAATGACAGTGTTCCCCTTGGGAACCATTTATTCTTATTATTCTTTCTTATGTTTCGTATTTTTTAAAAGAAATATTGCTTGCAACATTGAGCAATATTTTTCAGGGAAGACCAAAGTAAAACTATATTTTTATAATCACAGAAAGTCTTCTTGCTTTATGTTTGAATTTTAAAAAGTCATGAGGATGGTGGAAAAACTTATTTTTAACGCAACTACCCACAAAACTAAATTTGATGGTTTGATTCAGAAATGTGATTGTTTACTTAATCACCACGAATGCATTCCCTGCAAACTGTTTCCATACAATCCACTTAACAAAAGTATTGTCCAGTATAAAGTTAAAAATCACATGATACCAGGTTAAAGTCCAACAGGTTTAATTGGAAGCACTAGCTTTTGGAGCGCTGCTCCTTCATCAGGTGGTTGCAACAACTGAGTGATTTATGTTAATTGCCTTGGAGTAATCAATTCATCTACAGATTCGTCTCTGAAACGTATACATTTTGCTCACTGGCATTTAGAAGAATGGGAAGAGACCTTACTGAAACAAATAAGATTGTTTGGGGGCTTGACAGGATAGGTGCAGAAAGTTTGTTTCCCCTTGAAGGAGAGTGTAAAGGCAGAGGTACAACTGTCAAATTAGGAAATTAAGACAGAAGTGAGGAGAAATTCCTTCTTGCAGAGGGTAATGAACCTGTGAAATTCTTTACTGCTGAGGATTGTTGAGGTTGGGTCATGATGAATATTCAAGGTTGAGGTACATAAATATTTAAACAGTCAGGGAATCAAGGATTATGAGGAAAAGTTATGAAAGTGAAGTTAAGGAATATCAGATTAACCACGATCTTATTTAATTACAGAGCAGAACTGATAGGATGAAAGGCCAATTTCTGATCCAATGCCTTATAGTCTTTTATCTCCAAAAATGTCAGAAAGTTGATGAAAACAGTAGCAATCACATTCAACTATCATTAAGCTATCATTCATTCCCTCCCTGCCCTTCAGCATAAATGCCACCTTTTTCTAGCTAAAAGCAGTTCTGAAGACTCAAAATGCTAACTCTGGACCCAAAATGCTAACTCTGCTTTCTATCCGCACATGCTGTCAGATGTGTTGAGGTTCTCCAACAATTTCTGTTTTTGTATCACATTTAATTACTTTAATTGTGTCACTGCCCTCTTATTTTGCACACTGAAAGCACTAGAAACATGTAACAGCAGTGAAAACACTGTGCTAGTTTGTGGGGGAAGTATTACATTGCATGAGAGCATCTGAGCAAGAAAAGGTAAACCACACGTTTGCAGGTGCACATTCTCTTCAGATTTTTATCTCAGAGTAACCTCATATCACACACAGAGCTGCATGTGCAGCAAATGTCCCAGTTTACAACAATTTTTTATTAAGGTGTTTGTTTATTCATTGTATTAATATGCTTTTGAAGCTAAATTATACCTCCAAAATGTCAGTTAGAGTCATAGAGATGTACAGCATGGAAACAGACCCTTCGGTCCAACCCGTCCATGCCGACCAGATATCCCAACCCAATCTAGTCCCACCTGCCAGCACCTGACCCATAACCCTCCAAACCCTTCCTATTCATATACCCATCCAAATGCCTTTTAAATGTTGCAATTGTACCAACCTCCACCACTTCCTCTGGCAGCTCATTCCATACATGTACCACCCTCTGCGTGAAAAAGTTGCCCCTTAGGTCTCTTTCCCCTCTCACCCTAAACCTATGCCCTCTAGTTCTGGACTCCCCTAACCCAGAGAAAAGATTTTGTCTATTTATCCTATCCACGCCCCTCATAATTTTGTAAACCCCTATACGGTCACCCCCTCAGCCTCCGACACTCCAGGGAAAACAACCCCATCCTGTTCAGCCTCTCCCTATAGCTCAAATCCTCCAACCCTGGCAACATCCTTGTAAATCTTTATTGAACCCTTTCAAGTTTCACAACATCTTTCCAATAGGAAGGAGACCAGAATTGCATACAATATTCCAACAGTGGCCTAACCATTGTCCTGTACAGCCGCAAAATGACCTCCCAACTCCTGTACTCAATACTCTGACCAATAAAAGAAAGCATGCCAAATGCCTTCTTCACTATCCTATCTACCTGTGACTCCACTTTTAAGGAGCTATGAACCTACACTCCAAGGTCTCTTTGTTCAGCAACACTCCCTAGTACCTTACCATTAAGTGTATAAGTCCTGCTAAGATTTGCTTTCCTAAAATGCAGCATCTCGCATTTATCTGAATTAAACTCCATCTGCCACTTCTCAGCCCATTGGCCCATCTGGTCAAGATCCTGTTGTAATCTGAGGTAACCCTCTTCGCTGTCCACCACACCTCCAATTTTGGTGTCATCTGCAAACTTACTAACTGTGACTCTTATGCTCGCATCCAAATCATTTATGTAAATGACAAAAAGTAGAGGATCCAGCACCGATCCTTGTGGCACTCCCACTGGTCACAGTCCTCCAGTCTGAAAAACAACTCTCCACCACCACCCTCTGTCTTCTACCTTTGAGCCAGTTCTGTATCCAAATGGCCAGATCTCCCTGTATTCCATGAAATCTAACCTTGGTAACCAGTCTCCCAGTGGGAACTTGTCGAACGCCTTACTGAAGTCCATATAGATCACTATAGATCACTACCACTTTCAGACAGCTTTCTAATATTCCCAGCAGTACAATTTGTGCACTTGAACTTTTAGACAACCAAACAATCGAATAGTTCATTATAATAAAGAAACTCCCATGAAAGGAAGTGTGGTAAAGATTTATTGTCAGTGCTGAAGAAAATAATTAATATGTTTGTGAAAAAAAATTAAAAATATTTATAAAGTGTGTCAGTTTCATCTTACCTCCAGACTTGACTGGACCAATGCACTCACGGTTGGCCTCCTCTACTCTATTCTCCTTCACCTTTACATCACCTAAAATTCTACTTCAGATGTCCTTGTGCCAAACCATGCTCACCCATAAAACCTCTGTTCAGTGACCTGCATTGAATTCCAATTAAATGTTGTCTCAATTTTATCATTTTCATCCTTCAGTTTGCACCTTCATGTATCACTCCTTCATCCCTCTTGTTGTCCCTATAATCTCCTCCAGTCCCACAACTATCTGAGACATCTGCACTGATCTAATTCTAGCCTTTTATGCATTTTAATTGCTCCGTAAATTAATTTTTTTTGTGCGGGGCCTTCAGCCAACGAAACTCTAAGCTCTAGACTTGCTCCCTAAATTGCCTTTTTCCCTTGCCTTCCTCCAGTTACATTAGACGTGCTATGTTAGTACCAGTATTTTCTTAATATAATATGATTGAATGCGTATCAGAAAATACAGAAAACGCAATCACATGAGATGCCACGATTTCATTGAAATACTTTTGAATTCATGGACATTGTATTACAGTGAAAGCAGTATTACAGTTCACTGTGAGAGAAAGTCATTTCATAATGACGAAACAAAACACTTCACAATGAACAAATAAATGAAGAATAGACTTAAAATTAATATTAGGTTTTGCTCACACGGTACTAGTTAATTGATTACTTTGTCTCATGGTTGCATCGGCTTGCTTACTCTGTTAACTCTTCATACTATGGCATTTGGATTTTTTTCAAATGAGTCCAGTATTTTTGGATTAGAAGCTTTCACAGAGGTGTTTTTCATGTCTTCCTGCCAATCAGTTTAAAAAAAATTGAATGGAAAATGTTGGACAATTTGTAATGTCTGTCATAATGTTGTTTTCATCATAATGACCTTGAAGCATCTTCTGCTGTTGTCCCCTTGTCACCAAAAACATTGTTTTCTGGTTTTCACTCTTGAGCCATTTAATTACTGGATATATCGCTGCAAAATTCTCTCTGAGACTTCTCATTCCAGAAGTAGAGAACCCCCATTTGTGAAACTGTCCATCTTGGTTTGTCACTCTGACACTGGGTATCAAGTTCTCCACAGTCTTTGAGACTACAGTAAGAAAATATAACAAGGAGCAGGTGTAAGGAATTCAGCCTGCTCACCATCCAATATGATCATGGCTGATCTCACCTCAGCCTTACCTCCACTTTCCTGTCCATTCCTCATAACAACTCAACCTGTTCCTAATTAAAAATCTGTCCTTAAATTGACTCAGTGTCACAGCATCTGCTGAACTCTGGGGCAATGAATTCGACAGATTCACAACTGTCTGAGAGATTGCTCACCATAAATGTTAGATCAACCCTAATTTGAGCTTCAGATGCAGTTTGAGCAGGGCAGCACTGTACACCTTAAGAATGGCCTCTGGAAACTTCAAATCAACTGATGTGTCCTGTAACCCAGCATCTTCTTTGCATTGTTATTACTATTATCACTAGCTTGGGCTGCTAAGTGGCAAGCATCATATCTGCCAGACAAGTGCCAAATAAAGATTATTTCCAACAAGACTGAATCTGATCAGCTCCCTGATGTACAATAGCGTTGCAATCACTGAATCTCCATTATCAACATGCTAAGTTTCACCATTAACCGAAACTTAACCTGTCTAACCTTATAAATACTCTGGCTACAAGAGTAAGTCAAAGGCTAGTCAATCTACAGTGAGTAACTTACCTCCTGACTCTCCAAAGCGAGTCCACCTGCAAGGTACAAGTCAGAATGGTGATGGAATACTCCAATTGCCTGGATGACTATGGCTGCATCTACACTCAAGAAGCTCAATACCACCCAGGACAAAGCAGCCTGTTCATCTGTGCACTGCTTACCACCTTGAGCATTCACTTTGCACCACTGAATCACAGTGGCAAGGTGCTGACTATTCACAAGATGCGCTGTGGCAACAACTCTCCTTACCTTCAGTAGCACCTTCTACTACTTATAAGGAAAAAGAAAAAAAGATGCATGGGAACACCAACACCCACAAGTTCTCCTTGAAGCCACATGCTGACCTGACTTAGTGCTAAATGACTGTTTTTTCTCTGTCACTGGATCCAAAAAGTGCAGCTCCATTCTTAATAGTACTGCTAGTATATCTATATCATATAGATTGATGGTTCCAAAGGACAGCTCATCCCCACTTTCTCAAAGGAAATTAGGATAAGCGATAAGCGTAGGCCTAGCCAGAGATGCTTACACTCTCTTAAAGAATAAAAAGAATCTGTTTTAACCTAATGATCTGGAAATCAAGTAACATCTCCAAGATACTGTTCAGATTTGACAAATATACATCCTACCTTGATCTGAGACCAATCTTTAAAAGCTAACTTTGAATTTAACTATGGAATTTCAGTATTAAAGTGTTTAAAGGATTATAGTTGGTGATCTACATTACATATGTATATAGGTATAAATGATATCCAATTATTCCTATTTTTACAGCCTTGGATATGTCACTATGTTCAGTTCATGTGATTAGTACAGGTTCCCCTTGTGTCACCGGTGTTACACTTGCTTCCTGAACCAGTTCATGATTTTAATGCATGATTACAATATAAACCACTTAATGGAAAGACCCAAATGGGAACAATTGTTCCTTTCAAAACAAGTGGTTTTATGAAACAAATATTGTACAATACATAGTGAATGTATTGGTGCTTAGACAAATATTTGTCTCAGATGAATCCATCGTTTACCTGGCTTGTAGTGTGTCAGTAGCTATTTTGATCCATCTTATTAATTTTGCAACTTTTATTTTTAGTAACTTGACTGTGGTGTTAGTTCTGCAATTCAATTTGCCAGGAGAAGTGAGGACTGCAGATGCTGGAGATCAGAGCTGAAAAATGTGTTGCTGGAAAAGCGCAGCAGGTCAGGCAGCATCCAAGGAGCAGGAGAATCGACGTTTCGGGCATAAGCCCTTCTTCACTCACCCAACATTTTTTTATTTTAGGACAGTTCCAATTCCCTTTTACTCCCCTGACCTGAGTCAGAAGCGAATCAATGTGTAGAACATCGAACATTACAGCACGGTACAGGCCCTTCGGCCCTCAATGTTGCACCAAACTGTGAAAATAACCTGATGCCCATCTAACCTACTCCGTTCCATTATTATCCATATGTCCAATACCCTTAGCGTCTGCAAGTCTACTACAGTTGCAGGCAGGCCGTTCCACGCTGCTACTACTCTCTGAGTAAAGAAACTACCCCTGATATATGTCCAAAGTCTATCACCCCTCAATTTAAAGCTAAGTCCCCTCATGTTAGCCTTTACCATGCAAGGATCAAGGCTCTCTCTGTCCACCCTATTTAACCCTCTGATTATCTTATATGTCTCGATTAAGTCACCTCTCAACCTTCTTCTCTCCAACGTAAACAGCCTCAGTTCCCTCAGCCTTTCCTCATAAGACCTTCCATCCATACCAGGCAACAGTCTAGTATCTTCTCTGAACTCTTTCCAAAGCTTCTATCTCCTTCCTATAATGTGGTGACCAGAACTGCACGCAATACTCCAGATGTGGTCTTACCAGTGACTTGTACAGCTGAAACATGACCTCATGGCTCCGAAACCCAATTCCCCTACCAATAAATGGCAACACAACATATGCCTTCTGAACAACTCTATCAACCTGGGTGGCAACTTTCAGAGATTCATGCACCAGGACACTGAGATCTCTCTGTTCATCTACACTGCCAAGAATTTTACCATTAGGCCAGTACTCTGCATTCCTGTTACTTCTTCCAAAGTGAAATATCTCACACTTTTCCACATTAAACTCCATTTGCCACTTCTCAGCCCAGCTCTGTATCTTGTCTATGTCCTTCTGTAACTCAGAACATCCTTCGGCATTACCCACAACTCTGCCTACCTTCGTGTCATCTGCAAACCTAGTAACCCATCCTTCTATGCCCACCTCCAGATCATTTATAAAAATGACAAATAGCATTGGCCCCAAAACAGATCCTTGTGGCACACCCCTGGTAACTGAGCTTCAGGATGAACATTTCCCATCAACCACCTCTGAAGTATTTTTCAAGAACAAAAAAAACATACATTTGTGCAGAATTGAAACAGTTACTAACTCTTTGGCATTTCCATTAATGTGATCCCGCTTCTTGTCCCAGACCACCACCCCTGCTCCTAATAGACAATAGTTATTAATCAGTCCTGTCTTCACCATCCCTGACTCATCCAAATTTTAGAATTTAGAATTTAGGCTAAAGGGTAACTATGTGTGAGGCAGCCAAAGTGTCATTCTACAATATGGTCGAAGCAACTGTTCACTGGCAGTGTTGCTACATTCATGTCTTTCTTTGTGGTACTGCAGTGCTTAAGCTAACTAGCCAGCATGTATAATTTAAGAATGAAAGACCTTGGATCATTTCTGTTTTATTGTTACTGCTAACCTTGGTTTGGGATTTCCTTTGGTACTTGTGGCCAACACTGGGTAAATATTCCTTGATTGATGCAACAGTAGAATGTATAAAGAGGAGGGCATCTGCTTCACTGTGCCAATCGTGAAGTAATTTTCATGACAGAAAATCAACAAGCAATCAGAATAAAAATGTATTTGCACTGCTTATTTCCGACAAGATCAAAATTAATCTGGAAAAGATAAACAATTTCACTTTGAGTTGTGTGAAGAATTGTAAGCATGGAGAAGTGTGTGTGCAATTGCCTAGTTACATTATGTGGCCAATTTGAAAATCAATGTTTGCAGTTAAGACTTGACAATGCTACTTTTAAATCAGATATGGAGAAAAAGATTGGAAGAACAAAAAGGAATGCCAGAACATTACCAGAACATACTGTGATGTTTCAAATGAGACAGCTGACAGTGAAGAATATTACTATGCCAGAGTAAGAGCTATTTCAAGAGCAGGATTTTCAGATTGGAATAAAAGTGGAAGATTCAATCCAAAGGTGGAAAGTAAGTGCAGATTTAAACTTTGCTGTAAAGGTACAAATTTTAACTGTATCTGTTGTAAATTTTGTCATGATCCCTGCAGTAGCTGACAGCTTTTTTTAAAAAATTAACTTTGAGTGAATGGCTGAATAGATGACACAAAACGTTTTCATGTATGAAGATGACAAAAATATTTAAAGCACCATTGACTAAGCACCATTTCAGGAGACAGCTTATATTTAAACTACAGAAAAAGTCCTATATTTATCATTTAAAATGTCCAAACATTTTCCACCACAATTGCTTTTCTTTGATGATTGAGTGGACGCTCTATTCTGGATGTTATTTTGCTCACTGAGCTTTAAGGTTTGTTGTCAAACGTTTCATCACCATACCAGGTAACATCATCAATGAGCCTCCAGTGACCCACTTTCTATTTATGTGTTTAGGTTTCCTTGGGTTGGTGACATCATTTCCCATTGTGTTGTCATTTCCGGTTCTTTTTCTCAGAGGGTCAAATTCTGTCACCAAGCAAGGAAACCTAAACAGATAAATAGAAAGTGGGTCACTAACACCAGTGCTTCATCAGAGGCTCACTGATTATGTTACCTAGTATGGTGACGAAACGTCTGAAAACGAACGTTCCAGCTCAGCGAGCAAACCTACATACAGAACCTCAACCTGAACTTCAAATCTTCTCAAAACTCGCAGACACTCTATTCTCCCAGAACTAGTCAATACTGATCTTAGCTCGCAAGTGTCACTTTCATTCTTTTCCTTCCCCAACTGCCTTTCAAGTTGTCCTGGAGATTTCCCCTCTGGCTCAAGCATGGCAAATCTGCCGGCCCAGCTTCATTTTAAATCCTCACCAATTTGGCCTTCTCAATCCAAACAAAACCTTGCAAACAAATTCATGTGCAGTTAATGACAGATACTTGGGTGCCTTTAGGTCCTCTGTCTCGAGTCTCTCTTAGATCCTGGAAAATTGTCATGTCTGTGAAAATCGGACCCTGACATATTTACTCACCCCCCTCCTTACCCCAGTCCCTTTCAGGTACTCATTAAAATCTACTACTTTGATCAAGGCTTTTGTCATCTGACTCAATATTATCTTTTGTGCCTCAAATTAACAATTTTTTTATAATACTCCTTGGGAGCAGTGAAGTCTTATTATGTTTAAGTACTGCACAAATATATTTGTTGTTTTGAATAGCAAAATGCACTATAACTGTTAGGGCCATTGCTGTGCATCCTCTTTTAATAGCTATATATCAATTGTTTTTCAGCAAACATCAGTTCTCCAAAAGTAGAAGTAAAAGTTGGGGTCTGTTCCATCTCCATTACTTTGACGGTTCCCAAAAAGTGGAAGACAAACAATGAGCCTCGAGCTATTTCACTGGCTAAAATTTTTCATGACTTAAAATACAATTTGACTGTTACCAATAGAAAGACAAATAAGTCGGTAAGAAAATTTCATACATTATTAAAACAAAGTATACAGACACACTGGTGGTTAGTTCACAAAGCATAATCCTTTACTTTCGTTCATGTGATGCAGTGTCACTGGCTGGACCAGCATTTATTCCTTATTCATTATTGCTCTGGAGAAGATGGTGGTCTGCTTTCTTCAATCACTGTGGTACTTGGGGGTGTAGGATCATTCATTATGCTGTTACAGAGAGTGTTCTTGAGTTTGACCTGTTGATAATGAAGGAAATATGATATATTTCCAAATAGAATGGTGAGTAGCTTGGCAGGAGGTGATGTTCCCATGCATCAGCTGCCTTTGTCCTTTAAGATGGCAGTGGTCATGGTTATGAAGGTTCTGTCAGAGGAGCCTTGCTATTTACTCCAATGCACCTTATAGATGATGCACATTGCAGCTAACTTACATCAGTGGTAAAGGGGTTGAATGTTGAAGTTGGTAAATGTGATGTCAGTTAAGCAGGTTACTTTGTCCTGGATGGTGTCAAGCTTAAGTGTTGTTGAAGCTGCTGTCATCCAGGCAAGTTGTAAGTCTTCCAGCAACTCCTGATTTGTGCCTTGTAGATGGTGGACAGGCTTTGGGGGGTCAGGAGGTGATTACTCACTGCAGAATGCCTGTTCTCTGTCTTACTCTTGTAACCACTGCATTTACATGGCTGTTCCAGTTCAGTTACTAATTAATGATAATCCCCATGACCTGATTGTGAGGTATTCAGTGACACAAATGCCATTGAACGTAGACTGATGAGAATTAGATTTTCTTTTGTTCGAGATTACCTTGCACTCGTGTGGCATGAATGTTACTTGGCACTTGTCAACCAAGCCTGGATATTGTCCAGGTTATACAACATTTGGACATGTTCTGCTTCAGGATGTAAAGAGTTGCAAATGGTGCTGAACATTGTGCTGTTACTGGCAAACATCATCATTTCTGACTTTATGATGTAGAGAATATCCACTGTGACAGATGATGAAATTTGACTTCTAAAAAATTCTGCAACTAAAAGCTAGCCAATGATAACCACGTAACCATTGTTGATTCTTATTAAAACTCATCTGGTTCACAAATAACTTTCAGGGAACGAAATCTGCCACCCTTCACCTGATCTGGCCTGCATGTGACTCTCAACCCACTGCACTGTCATTAACTCTTAATTGTCTACTGGGCATTAGGAATTGACAATAAAAGCTGGCCTAGCCTAGTGACGCTAATATCCCATAAATGCATTTTAAACAAATTATCCATAATTATTCACAATTGCATGTGGCAGGCCTACAAAGCTTATATTGAATCTGTTTTAGTTGTGGAATTACTTAGCCCTGTCTACTGCATGATGCTTTTCTGCTGTTTGGCATTCACACAGTCCTGTGTGTAGCTTCACCATGTTCATACATCATTTATAGCTATACACAACTCTGCACCTGCATGTGCTCCCCTACGCTATTCATTGAACCAAGGCTGCTTTACCAGTTGGGTGCTAATGGTAGAGTCAAGCATTTGCTAGGCCATACGTTTACAGATTCTGCCTGAATTCAATTCCGCTATTGTCAAGGGCCCACAGTGTCTTATGGATGCCCAGTTTTAAGTTGCTAGATCTGTTTCAAGGTTGTCCTGTTTAGGATTATGTTAATGTCAGACAACACAATGGTCAATACCTTCCTTGTAAAGACAGAACTTGGTCTCTACATGACTGTGTGCCGTGGTCGCTGTTATCAATGCTGTCATGGACAGATGTATCTGTATAAGATAGATTGATGAGGAGGTGTTCAAGCAGACTTTTCACTCGTGTTGATTCCTTCATCACCTGCCTCAGACACAGTACTTTCAGCTGTAGCCAGCTTGGTCAGTAGCAGTGCTGCGAAGTCAATTTTGGCGATGGACACTGAAGTCCTCCACCTATAATATATTCTGTTCCCTTGTCATCCTCCCTTGTGCTTCCTCTAAATGGGATCTGATATGAAGGAGCACTGTTTCATCAGTCAAGGTGGGTTCATGAATGAAATGCATATAATTGTTACATAGGTTATTTATGGGCAAGCATATTTACTTAACAAAGATGCAGTTGTTGTTATTTTTAACTATTAGATAATTGGTTCTTTATCTTCTAGCTCATTTTCCCTGACAGTGGTAAATTCAAAAAAGTGGATACCCTGGAGCATGATACCACATATTGTGTGACAGCTCAAACAGTGGAATATTCCTTTCACAGAATAAGTGAACCATCTGAGACTGTTTGTGCAACAACTCCAAAAGGTGAGAGTGTTATTTTAAATATGAAACTATTTTTACAAAGAAATGGTGACACAGTGGTGGATCGCTGGACTAGTAATCCAGAGGCTCAAGCTCTGGGGCAAGGGCTCAAATTCCACCATGATAGCTAGTGGAATTTGAACTCTGCTTGCACCATCTGGAATATAGTGAGGAAGGAGTAAGTCATTGAATCCCTGGAGACTACTTTGCCATTCTGGATTATCTACCTCAACATTGCATACCCAGACTATCCCCATACCTATCGTTAATAACCAGAAATCTATCAATCTGTCTTGAATTGGCGAAACTTCTGAACTTCCACGTCCCTCTGATGTGCAAAATTGCAAAGAACTACCACCCTTTCAGTGAAGAAGCTCCCCATCATCCAATATATGGGAGTCAGGGGAGACATCCTCTCTGCATCTACAGTACCTTATCTATCCCTTTAGGAATTTTCAAAGTCTCTGTGAAATTGCCTCTCATTCCTCTAAACTCCAAAACGTTCAGACCCATTTGCTTCAATTTCTCTTCAAAGGACATCCCACCATCTGAGGGATCAATCTGATGAATATCTGCTGCACTCCCTCTGTTGAAATTATATCCTTCCTTCAGCAAGTGAACCAGAGCTACACTCAGTGGTCCATGTGCAGCATCACCAGTTTTCTCTACAACTGAAGTGAGACATCAAGCTAGTCCCAGTAATGATAATTATGACAACTACTATCAAATGTCATAAAAACTAATCTGGTTTAGTTACGTTCTTTGGGAAAGAAATCTGTCACCCTTACCCGGTCTGATTACAGACCCACAGCAATGTAGTTGACTATTAATTACCCCTGAAATGTCCTTAGCCATCTGTTAAAAGTTAGTTAGAGATGGAAAATAAATGTTTTTTAAGCCAGTGATGCCTATGTTCCACAAGAGTTTAAAAGAATCAACGAGCACAAGACTGTTATATTGCATAAAATCATACTAAATGTTTATTAATCAAAAGGCTACATTCAAAGAGATAGTTCAATCCTTTGTGCTTGTTTTTTGTCTAGCATTTTTAACCTTAATTAGGCAAACTAATCAGTATTCTTTCACAATATCCTTTTGTTGTCATCCTATTAATAACATATCCCATTTCCCAGCTTTCAAAACTTGCCAGTGTTAGATCATTCAATGCAAAAAAGACAAAAAAAAAGTCTGCGATAGGCTGGAAGACAAATTGATCGAAAAACAGCGGAGTTAGAGTTGCACTTCTGTCTGAAAGTTCCTTTTTTCTTTCATTTCCCGCAATACCTTGTTCAAAAAGTAGTACATTTCTAACTCCTACCAATTCTGTTGAAAGATCTTCACCTTGAAACATTAACTCTGTTTCTGCCTCCACATATGCTGTCAGATTTGCTGAGATTCTGCATTAAAGATTTGTGGACAAGATGATTTTCTGATGCATTTTCAGTACATTTTCCTTTCATTTCTACCATTACAGATCCTGTGAAACAAATGATCAAAATGATCCTGCTTGGATGTGTTCTACCAATCTTTGTTTTCATTTTTCTGTTCACGTTACTGGGCTGTTTCATGTACAAATATGTGTACACCAGTGACCAGAAGCAACCTGTAAATCTGGTAAGCAGTTTCTACTAGCTTATTATAATGAACTATGATTAATGTGTGTTTATTCCACTACATACAAGAAATCTATTGTGCAGAAAGAGTGCATTTGAGGGAATATATCATCTGCATTATCTTAAGTGTTTGCCTTATTTTATAAATGTGGCAGAGAAGAGATAAGTAATTGAATCATTCCTAGTGCTAATAACACTAGGAGGTAATGTGCATATTGCTGCCAGATATTTAAAGTATTCTTACTTAGTACAACTAATGCATATCTACGTGTACTACAGCAAGGCTTTTGATAACGTCTGTATGTCAGACTGATCAAGAAAGTAAGTGCCCATGGGATCCAAAACAAATTGACACATTGGATGCAAAGTTGGCTGAGATGCAGGAAGTACATGGCGACGGTAGGGGGATTTTTTTCTGTGACTGAAAGTCTAATTGTTTGAGGTGTGCTTTAATAATTTGGACTTAAGTGAAGGGGAGTGACTGAGAAGTTTTGGATGACTTGAAAATTGATAGCATGGTAAATAGTGAGGACAATAGGCATAAACTGCTGGAGGATATCAAGAGACTGGTCAGCTGGGCAGAGCAATAGCAAATGGAATTTACCCAGAATAGGTGTGAGGAACTGCACTTGGGAAAGGTTGACAAGGCAGGGGATTGAGTGGTAGCACCCAGAAAAGTACTGAAGATCAGAGGGACCTTGATGTGCATATCCATAGATTTTTGTAGGGCAAGTCGATAAAGGTATAAGGTGCTTAAGGGGGAAGATGGGATCCTTACCTTTATTGGTGACGTCATAGCATACAAGAACAAGGAGGTTTGTTATGACACAGTGGTGAACACTTCTGTTAATTAAACCAAACACCCAGAAAAGCTCACCTTGCCTCATAATCTGTTAAAATATGAGTGAAAGAGAACTCACAAATTTCACTATTTAAAGAAAATAACATCAATTTATTTTTTAACTCAAAGAGTGAACATTAAACAGCTATTCACAATTCTAACCCCCCCCCCTTCTCTTAACTGCTTATTATCTGCCTCCAATTCTATAACAATATGCTGTTCCAATAAGACACTATTAAAATGTTATCAACTTAATTCCAAAACTGCACAGCCACTGTTGGCTTCTCTGTCTGTCTTCTTCCAGTTAAGGATCTCCCTGGGTCATCTTCTTTCCTTTGCTGTGAATATGTTTCATATGCAAAGGTACATTTGACAAAGAGTGTTTCCTAATTTCTTGGAGAGCAAGATGTTAGCTCTCCATGCATTTCTATCACGACAGCAGTTGCTGTCTGACCAATTTTCAAAATGCCCACATTTTATATCCTACCAACATTGGATTGTCTCACTGGTTCAATGTTGGCAAAACATAAATTCAAACTTGATTGGGTTTTAGTATCCTGGGGCATGATTTAAACTGTTTGGTTAAATTCAAATCATTGTCAAAACAGCAACTATAACCCATTTTCAGTACACTCTGGGACTGCCATCTAGTCATATACACAGGTGCTTGTAAGCTCTCAGTTCAGTAAAGCATTCACTCACTCTTAAAGATACAGTACATGCCTTCAACTTCATAACACGTTACATTGGAATTGTAGAAAATATAAGTTAGGTACAACTGAAGGACTACAGCTTTGGGATTGCACTAGAAAGGATACACAGGAGATTTATGATATTGCCTTGGGCTAGAGATATGAGGAATGATTGGATAAGGCAGGGTTATTTTTCTTAAAGTTATGAAGATTGAGACATGATTTATTAGAGGGGTATATGATTATGAGCGGCATACATATGGTGGAGAGAAGACTTTTTTAAAAAAATTATCCATGGAGTAATAACCAGGGGCATAGATTTAAAATAAAAAGGTAAGATAATAGTTGAAGAGAATACTTTCATCTAGCATGTGGTTGAAGTCTGGATCTCACTGCCTGAAAAGGTGGCTAATTCACAACTCTTGTAATAGTTAAGCAATGTTTATTGATGCACTTTTGTTGCCACCATGACTATGTATCAAGAGATGGAAAATGGGATTAGTATTGTGAGATCTTTGTTGACTAACATGGACATAGTGAACTGAATGATCTCCTTCTGTACTGTAAAAATCAATGAGTCTATTTAAGAGTAAAGTTCATGATCGTAAATACTCTCAGCTAATACACATTATCAGAGACATAAAGTCTGACGCTGGAAAAGCACAGCTACTCAGGCAGTATCCGAGGTGCAGGAGAGTCAACGTTTCGAGCATAAGCTCTTCATCAGGAATGTGCTTATGCTCGAAACATTGACTTTCCTGCTCCTCGGATGCTGCCTGAGCAGCTGTACTTTTCTAGTGCCACACATTTTGACTCTAATCTCCAGCATCTGCAGTACTCATTTTCTCCTACTATCAGAGGCATATAGACTATGAATAGGCACTGCAGTGGGATTATAGACCAAAACTGCATATGAGATAATAAGATAAATCAACGAGAACTGAGAGTTTTTAAAAGAACTTCACATTCAAGTTAAAAGAATCAGATTCTGGTTATAAGTTGCAGCATGAAGGAGCCAAGGCTATAGCAGAAGCTCAAGAGTATTGGCTTCTACACTTAGAAGGGTATGAGATTCATTAATTACCTGAACAAAAGTCCAGGGGAGATTTCTGTTACACGTAGAATCTTGAGAAAGGGCAAAGAGAAGATGGTACCTTCAAGCCAACCTCACTGTACTTCAACCAGTGTACAACATATATAATTTCTTTATTACCTCTAGACTTGGTCATCCTGTTCTGCAATCAAGAAAAAATAAATAGACAAGAGAGGGTGCTAACAGAGAATGTGTTTTTAAATGTTTTTAAATATGTTAGAATGTGTTTTTAAATGTTTTTAAATGTTAGCATATTGTTTTTATATTTAATTGAAATTTTAAACAGCTGAATTTTGAAAACCACATTAAATTTGCTTCCACTGTCTTTTCAGGAAATGCATTCCAGCTACTACTGATTTTCTAAGTAATAACATTTTCCTCATAGGTGAGGACTGAAGATGCTGAGGATTAGAGTTGAGAATGTGGTGCCGGAAAAGCACAGTCACTGCTCGATTCTCCTGCTCCTAGGATGCTGCCTGACCTGCTGTACTTTTCCAGCACCACACTTGAGACTGTTCTGCTAATCAGTTTAATTCGATGTCCTCTACTTCTCAATGCTTTTGCCAATGGGAACAGTTTCTCCCTATATACTCTTTCAGATCTAACTATCACATCTCCTACCTATCCTGTTCAGGACTATAAGACAATAACAAGTAGGAACAGGAGTAGTCATTCAGACGCATCAGCTGCTCTCAAGGAGAACAGACCTGGCTTGTCTATGTGATCCTAATAATCAAATCCCCTCATCTTGAAGCCTTTCTTGTGAATCTTTTCTGCAAACTCTCATCTTCTGAAAACTCCAATTCAATTGAGATCAAGGTCAATGATGACCTTATATAAATGCTTGCTTACTTTCCCAACGTTATGGTACTATCTATCACTGCAAATAAAACAATGTTACAATTTTAAAGCTAGCATCTTTTTTAGCTTATTTTAAAATGTCCTTCTTAAAATACAGTAAAATTGTTAGACTTACGCAACTTCAGAACGGGTAGTTGTGCACCAGAAATGTATTTAATTCTACTCAAACTGCACATTGATTGGAAAATGTTGCTCATTAACTAAAAGAAGATAAGGACCCTACCATGTCTTCATGTTAATGTGTATCTAGAAACATAGAAAATAGGTGCAGAAGTCGGCAATTTGGCCCTTCAGACCTTCTTTGTCACTCAATATAATCATAGCTGGTCTTTCGATTTCTTTAGTCCTAACAACAATACCTTGCTCCTTCTTGAAAATATTCCATATTTTGGCCTCAACCACTTTCTGTGGCAGAGAATTCCACAGGCCTACAACTCTCTGGGTGAAGATATTTCTCCTCTTATCCTTACTTATCTTCACTTGTGATCCCTGGTTCTGAACAACCCAGTCATTAGAAACATCCTTACTGCATTTGCCCTGTCTGGGGTAACTAATGGGTTGACAAGATAAAGAGAATAAGTTGTCTACTGCTTGGTGTTTCATTTAAAATATTCCAAATGCCTAAAGGCTACCTGTTATGCTAATTTTATCTCTTTTCTTCTTTTGTTAAAAGCTCTCACTCTTTGTGGTGTTGCAGTTCCATGGACAATACCCATCATTTTTCCACCTGGTGGCCATTATTTATGTATGAGTATCAGTAGTCAGAACCAACAAAGTTGAGCCCAAACCTTCACCCCAAATCCATTGCTTAGACGGGTCACTATATTGAGCAACAATGGGAATTCTAGTTAATGTTTCCTATTTTGAAGGCAGAGCCCAGTAGTAGCACCCTAATCAGCATACTAAGCTAGCTCCTTGCAAGAAAAGCACAAATGTCTTTCCCCTAGTCTCTATGGCTCAGTTGCTCCCTCACTATACCATCAGAGAAACGTACTGAAATAGGATTGAACAGTTTAGGCCCCTCACAACTTCAGAATGATAATCTTATCAAACTCTTATTCAGCACACTTTGCCATTAAAAACAAAACTTTATGGTTAATTCAGAATATTTTACGAATTCATTTTGAAAGCTCTAGTTCAAGTTTTCATCCTCAAGCCAAAGGCTCCAATTAGAAAATTTAAATACAAGTTTCCTGCAATTGCCCATCCAATATCTGAATGTTCAAAAAACTATGAGCAGTATATGTCCAATTTTCTGATCTCAGCTCCCATTGAGAGAATCATGTACAAGCTGTGGAAGAGGACAAAACACTGGGCTACGGTTGTGAATTTTTCAATCTGTAGAACTTCAAGGAAACTTTCAATTCGGTATTCTAAACATCAAAGTGATGATATCACTATTCTACATTGTCAATGGGATACAACCTTTAAGAAAACCAGATAACATACTTTCATGCAGAAAGCACTTCTTTGACACTAGTTATTAATGTTAGCACCGATGTAATTGGGATTATATGCTACATTTTACCTGCTTGAAGCTATTTCATGCTCCAATTCTATCTCTTCTTTCTTTCAGCTACTACAGTATCAGCCATCAAAGACATTCATATTTATCCCACCTGAGCCTCTGAAGGTTAACGTTATGGTTTTAGAAAATACGGATAAAAAAGCATTGTCAAATGGTTGCATAGCTGCTGACAATGGTGATGCACCTTTAACCTCCCTAGTCAGCAGCAAGTCTGCCAAAGAATGGAATGGCCTACCTTTGTTAATAAGCAACAGCAAAGTTGTATACGAGCCTCAGGGTACGGAAAAGCCAACAACAAAAGAGTGTGCAAGTAGCAATGAGAATGTTGTGCAGGTTTCCTATCAACCCCAACCAAATAATCACGGAGTTCAATCCCATCCCTCAAATGGAAGGGAGACACAGAATGTTGTTCAATATGGAATCGTACTGGAGAACCTGATTCAGCCTCAGCAGAAGCTAGACATCCAGCTGCCAAGTGTGAAGTGTACAGAACTGCCACACGTTGGGTACAAATCACAACTCCAAACACAGCCTCTGGACAAAAATGCTACACAGCACAGTATTGATTATAGTTTCATTGGAGCAGGTTCCACTCGTGATTTATATTGTAAGCAAGTTTTCCACAGTCCCGATGGGGAGGATGAGCCACAGCAGACTATCTACACGTACTGTTCACAGGCAAGGAGTAAGAACACACAAACTATAATGAGTGATACCAATTGCAACAGAGTTGGATCATATGGACCTATTTGTCCGCAACATGATGTGCTTTACCTGCCAACAATGCGCCAGGAACTAGAACAGTGTGATTATATGTCACAATTTCAAACACAGCTATTAACTGGAAAGACTGTACTAGGTGATGATGACCATTGTTCTAGTACATTAGTTAGTAACTTCCACTTACTGAATGAAGAACAGCATGATGAAGTTGAGGAGCCAGATACAACAATATTAGATTGGGATATCAATACTGGAAGGTTGACCATTTCAGATTCAGAGAACAGTATTTTTCTGAAACATACTGCAGAGCCAGAGACTGATCTTCTTTCTTCACTATATGCCAAAGATCTTTCAGATGAGCCAATAGTGACTGAAGAAGAGAATTACTTATCACAGTTCCAAAAACAATGGAAACTGCATGTACAGGCATAGCAAACGGTAATCCTTTATCACTGGAAACATATACAGAGGAACCTCGATTATCCGGCATTCGATTATCCAGATATTGGAGTTTCCAGCAAGATCGCAAGATCCCAATGCTTGGCTAAACTATGTTATCTGGCATTCAATTTTCCAGAATTTGATTAACCAAACGAAATACTCCTTGCTCGTGTCCTTCGGATAATCGAGGATCCTCTGTACCATGTGTATTTTCATTAAGATGTCAACCTGGGTACTTCCACTTCTGCATTTTTCTGTGTTCTCTCTCATCAGGTCATGCAGCTTCTCTGGCTGAGAAATTAGAAAGAGAACCTGCCCTTTGGTGTTTTCCTATGCCTCCCATGAGCTGAACATGCGGATGCACCCTAGTTAACATCAGAACTCAAGAATTGGAGGCTCAACTGACAAAACTGTTACCCTGAGTCCTCCCTCAAAATGCTCCCTAAAACCTATTACTTTGACCCAGATATCTGCCCGAATATATCTTTTATGGTTTTTCATTGAGTTTTATTTTGCAATGCGCTGGTGAAGTGCTTTCAGACCTTTTACTCTGTTAAAGCTGCTATAAAAATATAAGCTGTTGCTGATGCTAACAACAGAGATGCAACATAAACAGTCAAATCATGATCACCATTGAATTGCAGAGATTATTAGGACTCTTTTTCATAAAGTTCGTAACTTTATGGGTTTGTTTGCATATTTTAAAAATTAATTTTAGAAACATTCTCCCCTCATGCTTCCAATTTAACGTTAGCCCAGGACGCAATGCAAATTTATGTAGCCATTACCTCTTGTCTTTATGCCATTGTCTAAAATAGCAGCTTCAGCAGTAGTGTAGGCTGGGTGTCATCACCAAATTTATTGTAACTGCAGCAACTACCTCCACAATTCAGTGCAAAGTACCGATATTGGCAATACCACGCTAATCCTAAGGCAGAGTTTTGTAGCTGGCCCAGGAACATGGCAAAATCATGCAGTCCACTGGAATCAGAAAATAGCCAGGCAGAAAGTCAGGCAAAACAGTCTATCTAGTATCCAGTAAGTATTAATGTGATATAAAGAACTGAATAAGCAGGATAAATTAATTCAACAAGACATAAGAAATAGCATTGCTAGCAAATGTGGTGATACATGGTTTGACATTTTGCCCTTTCACCTCTGGACTTAAATTCCAATCCAAAACTGCATTTCTGAATTTGTTGAGTGTAATGTTTAGAATCATGTCCTTTGAGGTCATTGGTGCACAACTCCCCAGTATGAAATGGTCAGTAACTTGATTACCTTACTTGGACAATCTGTACATTGACAACAATACAAGTTGCTATTCTAAAATTGTAAGGCTATTTGGTGTTATATATCTGTCTGACCTTTACCTGTTGGTCACTGATCAGTGCTGAGAGTGGGAGTGAGTAACAAAAATGAGAGAATACTCAACACAATGAATGCCAAAATTCAAGCAAAAGAGCTTACATTTATATATTACCTTGTACCACCTCAACATGTCTCAAAGCACTTTACAAGCAATGAAATACTTTTGAGTGTATGGTAACATGGGAGATGTGACAGTCCATTTGTGCACAGTAAGTTCCCACAATAAATGTAATCATGACCAGATAATTAATTTTTGTGAAGAACAATCAGAGTTAATGTTTCAGTCTGCTGACCCTTCCTCAGAACTGATGATACCTCGGAAAATGTTAGCTTATAACGGAAATCCTGTCAGAGAGAGGAGCAGGACTTCTTCAAGGTGGGCATACATAGAAGAGATGTAGCAATACATTAGATATCAAATAAAACAGAAAGAACTGCTGATGCTGTATCCGCAGTTCTTTCGGTTCAAATTATCTTCGTGATTGCTTGGGTCTGTCACAGTCTTACACCAGTGACTTACTCTGTAACTGGGCTAAGCTGTTCCCTATTCTCCAAAAGGGCATTAAAGTTTGATGGGAAATCGTCTTTCTAATTCAAAAGGCAAATATCAATTCAGGCCCAAAGGTGAGGATTTATTATGATCCCATTTATGGTAGAGCTAGCAGTATGCCAAAGGGAGGTGTTGAGAAGAGAGCAAAAATAGAAATTGCTGGACAAACTCAGCAGATCTGGCAGCATCTGTTGGGAGAAATCAGAGTTAACGTTTTGAGTCCAGTGAACTTTCTCCAGAGCTGATAGTAGCTAGAAAAAGGAGGTATTTATGCTGATGACAAGGGGTGGGAGAGAAGTCAGCAGATAAACAGAAATGGGGTTGGAGAGAGAGAAAGAGAGTGAGAGAGAGACAGAGAGAGAGAAAAGAAAAGTCAGTTAGGCACACAAAGAGACAATGAGCCAAGAAAGGAGAAATGCTGATAAGGAGGGCAATGAATAGGTGAGAATGGGTTGGCTGTGCTGAAAACAGCCATGTTATGACAGGGTCTGTGGTGTGGCGTGGCGTTCAGTAAAGGACATGGAAAAAGGTGTTCAGGGCTGGGAAGACAACCTGACATCTGGTAATGGGATCCTTAGACTGCCCACCCAGCACTGAATTCTTAAGGAAGCTGCTTCCTCCTCTCCCCTCAGGGAGGTCTGTCTGCACGTAGTGAGTACTTCTGTGAGCCACTGCTGGGAGTGATTTAAACAATCCCCATTCACGGGATGTAGGATTAGGCAGGGTTGTGGGAGATTCAAGGTGCAGATCAGTGGCAGCTAATCATTCTTACCTGCTGTTCTTTTGGCAGAAACAACTCCTTAAGAACTATCTCTTCCTGCTTGTAAATAAGAGGAAAACATTTCCTGTATTTTTTTGCTTTGCAATGCATTAACTGAAGCATCAGATTAGGTTCAGACATCTGGTTGCTGCAAAGTGATGCACTGTCAAAAAGGAATGATAACTTAGAACTGTGAAAAAAATATTGCTTCCATGCAGATTGTTTAATGGAGATTTTATAGTCCATAATTCAGGTTTTTAAACTCAGCTGTGTTCTATTTCTCTGCTATGTTCTTGTATTAAACATCAAACTATGTTGTACCTGGTTTCTGTTTCATTTTAAGAGTCAGTGTGCAGTCCAACTTGAAACTACCTGATACTTCTCACGTAAAAGATTATCTCTGAGCTTACTGAAGGAGCAGAGGATACAAAGATAGGAACAGGAAATATTGTGTTTTAGAGATTTCTGTTCCCAATATCAGATAATGAACCTTAAAGTTTTAAAGGACTATTCTAGCAATAGAAGCACATAATCCTTGTTTTTCAAATCGAGTCTATATTCTTGGTGATAATTTATGTATTAGCACCTGACAAACTTTTTTTTACTTTGAAGTGATGTGTTTTGTTACATTCAGAACTTTTAGGAGAGAGGCAAAAACTATAACTCATTTTCAGGAGAATCAGGAAATCACAAACCTGTTTATTTTAACATTTTTAGATATAGAGTCAGAGAATCATAGAGATGTGCAGCACAGAAACAGACCATTCGGTCAAACTCACCCATGCCAACCAGATGTTCTAACCTAATCTAGTCCCATTTGCCAGCACTTGGCCCATATGCCTCTAAACCCTACCTATTCATAAACCCATTCAGATGCTTTTTAAACGTTATAACTGTACCAACCTCTACCACTTCCTCTGGCAGCTCATTCCACCCTCTGTGTGAAACAGTTGCCCCTTAGGTTCCTTTTATATCTTTCTCCTCTCACCCTAAACCTACGCTCTCTAGTTCTAGACTCCCCACCCTAGGAAAAGACCTTGTCTGTTTATCCTATCCATGCCTCTGATGATTTTATAAACCTCTATCAGGCCACCCCTCAGCCTTCAATGCTCCAAGGAAAACAGCCCCAGCCTATCCAACCTCTCCCTAAAGCTCAAATCCTCCAATCTTGGCAACATCATTGTAAATCTTTTCTGAACCCTTTCAAGTTTTACAACATCCTTGTGATTGGAGGGAAACCAGAATTTCACGCAATATTCCAAAAGTGGCCTAACCAATATCCTGTACAGCCGCAACATGACCTCCCAACTCCTGTACTCAATACTCTAACCAATAAAGGAAAGCATTCCAAATGCCTTCTTCACTATCCTATCTACCTTCGATTCCACTTTCAAGGAGCTATGGACCTGCACTCCCCAGGACCTAACCATTAAGTGTATAAGTCCTGCTCTGATTTGCCTTTCCAAAATGCAGCACCTCACATTTATCTAAATTAAATTCCATCTGCCACTTCTCAGCCATTTGGCCCATCTGGTTAAGGTTCCATTGTACTCTGAGGTAACCTTCGCTGTCCACTATACCTCCAGTTTTGGTGTCATCTGCAAACTTACTAACTATAATCTCCTTTGTCCACATTCAAATCAGTTATGTAAATGACAAAAAGCAGTGAACCCAGCACCAATCCTTGTGACACTCCACTGGTCACAGGCCTTCAGTCTGAAAAACAACCCTCACCACAACCCCCTGTCTCCTACCTTTGAGTCAGTTCTGTATCCAAATGGCAAGTTCTCCCTGCATTCCATGTGATCTAACATTGCTAACCAGTCTATCATGAGAAACCGTGTTGAACACCTTACTGAAGTCCATATAGATCATCTCTGCTGCTCTGCCCTCATCAATCCTCTTCGTTCCTTCTTCAAAAAACTCAAATCAAATTCATGAGACCTGATTTCCCACGCACAAAACCATCTTGACTATCTCTAATCAGTTTTTGCTTTTCCAAATACATGTAGATCTTGTCTCTCAGGATTCTTTCCAAAAACTTGCCCACCATCAATATCAGGCTCACCGGTCTGTAGGTCCCTGGCTTTTCCTTACCACCGTTCTTAAACAGTGGCACCACATTAGCCAACCTCCAGTCTTCCGGCACATTACTTGTGACTATTGATGATGCAAGTATCTCAGCAAGAGGCCCAGCAATCACTTCCCTAGCTTCCCACAGAGTTTTAGTGTACACCTGATCAGGTCCTGTGGAGTTAACCACTCTTATGCATTTCAAGACCTTTTATCCAGCACTTCCTCCTCTGTATTATGGACATTTTTCAAGATATCATCATCTATTTCCCCACATTCTGTATCTTCCATGTTCTTCTCCACAGTAAACACTGACACAAAATACTCATTCAGTATCTCCTCTATCTCCTGTGGTTCCACACATAGACTGCCTTGCTGATCTTTGAGAGGCCGAATTCTCTCCCTAATTACCCCTTTTTCTTTAATGTATTTATAAAATCCCTTTGGATTCTCCTTAACTCTATTTACAAAAGCTATCTCATGTCCCCTTCTTGCCCTCCTCATTTCCCTCTAAAGTATACTCCTACCGCATTTATACTCTTCCAGGGATTCTTCTATACCTGTCATATGCTTCCTTCTTTTTCTTAACCAAAACCCAATTTCTCTAGTCATTCATCATTTCCTACACTTACCAGCCTTGCCTTTCACTCTAACAGGAATATACTGTGTCCGGACTTCTTTTGAAGGTTTAATATTTTCCAGGCATCCCTTTACCTGCAAAAATGCAACCAATAAACTTTTGAAAGTTCTTGCCTAATACCGTCAAAATTGGCCTTTCTCCAATTTAGAACTTCAACTTTTAGATCCAGTCTATCCGTTTCCATCATTATTTTAAAACTAATGGAATTATGGTCGGTGGCCCCAAAGTGCTCTCCCACTGACACCTCAGTTACCTGCCCTGCCTTATTTCCCAAGAATAATTTCCTGTAACTGCCATCCATCACACCCCCAGTTTCTGTAAATTCCTTATTGCCTCTAACTGCCCCTCCAACCGATCCATGCAATATGATAGGATATGTAACCAAAGACACTTCCTACAGACATAATCATCAGTAACATGGAAACTCTCCCTAAATTCCCACATCCGACAGGAAGAGCATATCGCTCTACTAAAGGCCACCTTTGCTCCTTCACAATCTATAGACTCAGAAAATAGCACTGTCTTATTGCTCTAAAAACACACTGCTTCAGGCTAACTTAATACTTATGGTTTATATTTTTAAAATTTAATCAAGAAACAGATCTCAATAAAAGATATAATCAAGAAAGAACCCACTCTACTCAATATTGTAAATTTACAGCAAGATTACACCTAAAAACTATGTACTTATCTGTTCCTGTGCTGCGAGCTCTCCCACACAGCTTCCTCCAAGATCAGCTGTGAATTTTGCTGTTGTTCATTTTTCCTCGACACACTCTGATGTCCAGAGATACTTGAACTCAAACAGCAAAGGCACTAACTATGCAGATTCACTGTTATGTCAGACAGCAGTGTAGATTGTTTTCTCAGATCATATGGTCACTGCCTTTGTCTGTCTTCCACCTTTTTAAAGTGCCATTGTTTTAAACTTTTTTCCCTCAAAGTTCCAAAACAATGCAACAGCTTATAAAACAGTAATTATTGCTCCTAGAATTCAAGGAAATTACCTCCAACACCAAAAATACCTCAAAAAATGACCAGCTCACACAGAAGCAAATTTCCTCCACAACAACCTCTCCCCCACCCATAGAACATAGAACATAGAAGAATACAGCGCAGTACAGGCCCTTTGGCCCTCGATGTTGCGCCGATCCAAGCCCACCTAACCTACACTAGCCCACAATCCTCCATATGCCTATCCAATGCCCGTTCAAATGCCCATAAAGAAGGAGAGTCCACCACTGCTACTGGCAGGGCATTCCATGAACTCACGACTCGCTGAGTAAAGAACATCTGTAGAGAAAGAGTTAGTGTCCAGTATGACTTATCTTCAATCATAATGGATTCAAAATGTTAGCTTTGTTTCTCTTTCATTATATGAATGTAAGAGCCCATGAAATCCAAGGCAATGTGACATATTGGCTCCAAAGTTGGCTTAGAGGCATGAAATAATGGGTGATGATGGAGATATTTCTCTGACTGGAAATCTGTTTCCAATGAGGTTCTGCAGGGCTTGATGTTGGGGCTCTTGCTGTTTGTGGTGAACAGTAATGGCTTAAACTTAAATACTCAGGGTATGATAAAGAAATTCATGGACAATATAGAAATTGGTGGGGTGTTGAGGATAGGACAGCCTCCAAGGGCAGCTGAGGGCCTAATGGTATCATTTGAACAGTTCATCCACTTCACCAACACCTTCCACCCCGACCTCAAATTCACCTGGACAGTCTCAGATTCCTCCCTCCCCTTCCTCGACCTTTCTATTTCTATCTCAGGCGACCAAATCAACACGGACATCTACTACAAACCGACCGACACCCACAGCTACCTGGACTACACCTCCTCCCACCCTACCTCTTGCAAAAATGCCATCCCGTATTCCCAATTCCTCCGCCTCCGCCGTATCTGCTCCCAGGAGGA